>NW_024412403.1:71653921-71674516 GCF_014898765.1 Herpailurus yagouaroundi | reverse complement strand
ATTTTTTTTTCAACGTTTATTTATTTTTTGGGACAGAGAGAGACAGAGCATGAACGGGGGAGGGGCAGAGAGAGAGGGAGACACAGAATCGGAAACAGGCTCCAGGCTCTGAGCCATCAGCCCAGAGCCTGACGCGGGGCTCGAACTCAGACCGCGAGATCATGACCTGGCCGAAATCGGACGCTTAACCGACTGCGCCACCCAGGCGCCCCTAGAAATGATAATTTTTGATTAATAGTTTCTCTTTGGTTCTTCTTTCCCACTGCCTAATGATCTAGATAAAAGTCATTTCATGTTTTAGTTAGCTAGATCCATTTGTTTCCATGAATAGTTGATATCAGAAACATTGTTGGTCCCATAACAACTGCTAAGTGTCTATTGCCTAGTTCGTGGGTAGGTAATTCCTCATGTGGTTGCTCATCTTTTTTAATATAGGAAGACTCTTGCCTCTTTTGGGCATACTCTGTAGACAAAATATTTTCCAGAGTTCTAATTACTCTGGTAGAACCTCTTTTTATACCAGCTGCCAAGAGTGATACACTTTAAAGAAATAAACTTTTAAGTAATTGGGATTCACAAACTTTATCTTTGAACATTTATTTTGGATCTGCATTTGTACTTAAGTTTCTTGCAGTTTTTGTTTTTACATGGTTGCTTAATAAGCTCTCTCCCTCTCTTCCATACTTAATATCTTATGATAAAACACTCAGCTTTCAAGAAGAGGTTTGATCTTTAAAGAACCACCCCCCCCCCCCCCCCCCCCCCCCCCCGCCCTGGGTGGCTCAGTTGGTTGAAGTCCGACTTTGGCTCAAGTCACAGTCTCGCAGTTCATGCGTTTGGAGCCCCACGTCGGGCTCTGTGCTGACAACTCAGAGCTTTGAGCCTGCTTTAGATTCTGTGTTTCCCTCGCTCTCTGCCCCTCCCCGCCTTGTACTCTGTCTCTCAAAAATAAACAAACATTAAAATTTTTTTTAAGTACAAGGATCTAGAAAAATTAGTGTCCTAGAATGTCATTTCCATTTTATATTCTCTGAAATGCCAGTCCTGTATTTTTTCTAGTGCAAACCATCTCTTTCTTGAATAGTTATGATTAATATATGGTATTAAAGGGCTAAAAAGTTCTATAGGAAGGAAAACTCTTACTGGTTAAATTTTATTACCTCAGTGTTTCCCAAATTTACTTGATGATGGAATCACTTTAAAAAAGTAAACAACTGGGGCGCCCAGGTGGCTCATTCGGTTAAGCGTCTGTCTGACTTTGGCTCAGGTCACTAGTTCCAGCCCCAGTCAGGCTCTGTGCTGGCAGCTCAGAGCCTGGAGCCTGCTTTGGATTCTGAATCTCCCTCTCTCTCTGCCCCTCCCCACTCATGCTCTGTCTCTCTCTGTTTCTCAAAAATGAATAAATATTAAATTTTTTTTAAGTAAACGACCTTTGACACTCTATATGACTCAGAAATAATTGGGAAATAGCATCCTAGAGAAAGTAGTTGAGAGGTCTGGGGATGACTCTAGAATGTTTCAAGCAGAATGAAGACTACAAGCTTTGTCTTGAGTCGGGTGCAGAGGTGAGCAGACTAGAAGGCTAGATAGTAAATATTTTCAGCTTTTTGGGCCATACGATCCATGTCAAATCTATTCAGTTCTGCTATGAAAGCAGCCGTATACAATGGTATCCTGAATGTTCTAATACGACTACAGAAACAAGCTGCAGTCCTGTAGTGTATTGCTCTCTAGTCTGGTGTGTACATGTTCCTTTAGAGCAAGCCAAGAAGAGATGGAAAACAGTTTATGTTCTTCTTACATCTGCTCCGTGTATTTATAATACTGGTTCGTTCACTTTAAGCTGAGGTATTGAAAGGGTTAGGATTTGTTGTATGGTTAATGCCTAATTCCTCAGATGTTTGAGTAACAAATTAGGTAATTTATCCTCAGTGTTTACATTTAGAAACTGTGTAACCAAGAATATTTTTTTTTATACTGAGAATTTTTTTTTTTTTTAGGGTTTAAGGTTTTATGTGGGATTACTTTTGGTCTTCAGTTCATGTCCGTAATAGTTGGCAGGAGAGTAAAGCATTAATTATCATATGTGGTGTTTTGTCTTTTGTAAAATTTGTGTGAATAGCTACACAGTATATATTTCATCTTTATCTAATTATAATTAGATCTAAATTATAATTCTGTTATTAAAATATCTAATGTGTTGGTTAGAAAGCATTATAGTGATAAAGTAGCATAGAAGTATATTGTATGTGTTCAGCACTTATGTATAAAACTATCAATAAAATTGAAAATGTTTATATTTTTACCCTGGTAAATTCCACTTTGAGAACTTTTTCATAAGGAAACAATCTGAAATTTGGGAAAAGCTTTACTCTCAGAGGTGCTTATTACAAAATTATGTATACTACTGAAAAAATTAGGGATAACTAAATATCCAACAAGGAGTGGTTATATATTGTATACACTGCTAGGTGGAATTTTATGCAGCTATTTAAAGTCGTATTTATTAAATGTAATATTGACCTGCTGGATAAAAATATTGTCCTTTTTTTTTTTTTTTTTTAAGTTTGTTTATTTTGAGACAGAGCAAGAGTGCATGAGAAGGGCAGAGAGAGAGGGTGAGAGAATCCCAAGCAGTGCAGAGCCCAAGGTGTGACTTGAATTCATGAATTGTGAGATCATGACCTGAGCTAAAACTAAGAGTCTGACCCTTAACCAACTGAGCCACCCAGACGCCCCTTACCACTTTTAACATAAGAAATTTTAAAGCAATAATTAAAACATATCTTTATATGTTCTTTTTATATATATATAATACACACATATATATATATATGTACGTGTGTGTGTGTGTGTGTGTATATATGTGTATATATATATATATATATATATATGAAAGCAGTTACATAAATATGATGATAGCACTAGTTCCTCCCCAACCTCATGATGAGCCTTTGGGAAATTTTTTTCTTTTTCATATTTTTCAAGTTTATTGTACTAAGCTTTTGTTTTTTTAAATGAAGATGACATCTTTTTAAAGAATAATCTGTATATAACTTTGACCTAATAGTAATCTCTTTTAAAAATTTATTCCAGAGAGTAGCAGATCGACTCTATGGTGTATATAAAGTGCATGGGAATTATGGGCGAGTTTTCAGGTAAGCATTATGTGACCTTTTAAAATAAATGATTAGCTCTGATTAGCTTTTTGCCTGACAACTATAATTCTTGACAATTTATGGGTCTGAAATGTAGATGTTAAGTTTTTATTTATTTTGTATGTTATGGCATAATTACTTAATTTTTTATTCAAGTATAATTAATATACAGTGTTATATTAGTTTCAGGTGTACAATATAATGATTCAACAATCCTATACATTTCTCAGTGCTCATCAAGATAAGTGTACCTCTTAACCCTCTTCACCTATTTCACCCATATTCTCCCCACCCCCCCGCCTTTGGCAACTACCAGTTTGTTCTCTGTATTTAACAGTTTGGGGGTTTTTTGTTTGTCTTTTTTCTCTTTGTTTTATTTCTTAAATTCCACATACAAGTGAAGTCATAGGGTGTTTATTTTCCTCAGTCTGACTTCACTTAACATTATATTCTCTCTATATATACACATATACTCACACACACACACACATACGCATACACACAATGGATAGAGACGATATGAGATAGATATTTATATACTTATTTATAAACATTTATGTGTATTTATATGTATATCTATTTCACATCTTCTTTATCCATTTCTCTATGGATAGGCACTGGGTTGCTTTCATATCTTGGCTATTAATAATGCTGCAATATACATAGGGGTGCATATATCTTTTTTAATTAGTGTTTTTGTTTTCTTTGAGTAAATACCTAGTAGTGGAATTACTGGATCATATGGTAGTACTATTTTTTTTTTTAATTTTTTTTTTTCAACATTTATTTATTTTTGGGACAGAGAGAGACAGAGCATGAACGGGGGAGGGGCAGAGAGAGAGGGAGACACAGAATCGGAAACAGGCTCCAGGCTCTGAGCCATCAGCCCAGAGCCCGACGCGGGGCTCGAACTCACGGACCGCGAGATCGTGACCTGGCTGAAGTCGGACGCTCAATCCACTGCGCCACCCAGGCGCCCCATATTTTTTTAAGTTAATTAATTTATTTTGAGGAAGAGCATGCGAGCAGGGCAGGGGCAGGGGCAGAGTGAGAGCAAGACAGAGAATCCCAAGCAGGCTCTGTGCTCTCATTGCAGAGCCCATCATGGGGCTTAAACTCACGAACTGTGTGATCATGACCTGAGCTGAAAGCAAGAGTCAGATGCTTAACCTACTGAGCCACGCAGGTGCCCCATGGTAATACTATTTTTAATTTTTTTAGGAACCTCCATAGTGGTTGTACCAATTTGCAACCCAACAGTGCAGGAGGATTCCTTTTTCTCCACATCTTCACAAACCCTTGTTACTTCTTGCCATTCTGACAGACATGAGAGGATACCTCATTGTGGTTTTGATTTGCATGTCCCCGATGATTAGAGTGATATTGAGCATCTTTTCATTTGTCTGTTGTCCATCGATCGGTATGTCTTCTTTGGAAAAAATGTCTATTCAGGTCCTCTGCCTACTTTTAATTGGATTATTTGTGTTTTTTTGCTGTTGGATTGTATAAGTTCTTTATATAGTATGAATATTAACCCTTTATTGGATATATCATTTGCAGATACCTTCTCTCATTCAGTAGGTTGTGTTTTCATTTTGTTGATTGAGTCCTTCACTAGTCCTTCACTGTGCAAAAGCTTTTTATCTTGGTGTAGTCCCAATAGTTTATTTTAGCTTTTGTTGCTCTTACCTGAGGAGACAGATCTAGAAAACTGTTTCTTTGGCTGATGTCAAAGAGGTTACTACCTATGTTTTCTTCTAGGAGTTTTATGATTTTAGGTTTCATATTTACATCTTTAGTCCAATTTGAGTTTATTTTTGTGGATGGTGAATAAAAGTAGTCCAATTTCATTCTTTTGCATGTAGCTGTCCCAACACTATTTGTTGAAGAGACTCTTTTTTCCATTGTATATTCTTGTTTCCTTTGTTGTAGAGTAATTGACCATATAAGTGTATGTTTATTTTTGGTCTCTGTATTCTGTTCCATTGATCTCTGTGTTTTTGTGCCAGTACCATAATACTGTTTTGATTACTACAGGTTTGTAGTGTATCTTGAAATCTGGGATTGTGATACCTCCAGCTTTGTTCTTGTTTCTCAAGATTGCTTTGGCTATTCAGGGTCTTCTATGGTTCCATACAGATTTTAGGATTTTTTGTTCTAGTTCTGTGAAAACTGCTCTTTGGTATTTTTATAGGGATTATGTTAAATCTAGATTGCTTTGGGTATTTTGGAACATTTTAATATTGATTCTTTCAATTCATGAACATGGAATATCTTTTTATTTGTGTCATCTTCAATTTCTTTCATTCATGTTTTAGTTTTCAGAGATGACATCTCTTTCACCTCATTGATTAAGTTTATTCCTAGATATTTTATTATTTTTGGTGCAGTTGCAAATGGAATTGTTTTCTTAATTTTTCTTTCTGCTATGTTATTAGCTTATAGAAATACAATAGTTTTCTGTATATTAATTTTGTGTCCTGTGACTTTACTGAATTCATTTATTAGTTCTAATAGTTTTATGGTGGAGTCTTTAGGGTTTACTATATATAGTATCATGTCATTTGTAAATAGTGAAAGTTTACTTCTTCCTTACCAATTTGGATGGCTTTTATTTCTTTTTCTTGTCTGCTTGTGGTGGCTAGGACTTTCAGTACTCTAACAGTGCTGAGAGTTGACCTCTCTCTTCTGTTACTGATCTTAGAAGAAAAGCTCTGTTTTTCACCATAGAGTATGATGTTAGCTGTGCATTTTTTCGTATGTGGCCTTTATTATGTTGAGGTATGTTCCTTCTAAACCCACTTTCTTGAGAGTTTTTATCACGAATGGATGTTGTACTTTGTCAAATGCTTCTTCTGCATTTATGGAGATGATCATATGGTTTTTATCCTTTCCTTGTTAATGTGATGTATCATGTTGATGGATTTGTGAATATTGGACCACCTTGCATCCCTAGAATAAACTACACTTGACTGTGATGAAAGATCCTTTTAATGTATTGTTGGATTTGGTTTGCTAATATTTTGTTGGAGGTTTTTGCACTTATATTCATCAGAGGTATGTATTGGCCTGTAGTTTTGCAAGGTTTTTGTTTTGTTTTGTTTTATTTTGGTAGTACCTGTCTGGTTTTGGTATCTGGTTTTGTATCCCTCCTTTTTTATTTTGGAACAGTTTGAGAAGAATAAGTACTAACTCTCTTTTTAAAAAAATGTTTATTTGGAGAGAGAGTATGTGCATGTGCACGAGCCAGGGCAGGGGTAGAGAGAGAGAGGGAGAAAAAGTAGCTGCCCACTGTCAGTACAGAGCCTTACATGGAGCTCGATCTTACAACCTTGAGATCATGACCTGAGCTGATATCAAGAGTCGGACACTTAACCTACTGAGCCACCCAGGCTTAAATATTTGGTAAAATTCACCTGTGCAGCCATCTGATCCTGGACTTTTTTTTCTTGGGAGTGTTTTTTTACTGATTCATTTTCATTGTGAGCAATCAGTCTGTTCAAATCTTCTATTTCTTCCTGATTCCATTTAATTTTACCCATTTCTTCTAGGTTGTTCAGTTTGTTGGCATAAAATTTTTCATAATATCTCATATAATTCTTTTTATGTCTGTGGTGTTGGTTTTTATTTCTCTTCCTTCATTTCTGATGTTATTTGATCTTTTTTTTTTTTCTTGATTAGTACGGTTAAAGCCTTGTGTGTTTTGTTTATCCTCTCAGCTCCTTCAAATATCGGTTTTGTTTTTAATAGATGTCCTATAGTACTTTTCGAAGTTTTTGTTTTAAAGTATTTCTTTCGATAAAAAATAGGAAGTCCAATATACTGAGCAGATAAAAATGAAACTACTCTGAAGCAGTGACCACTGCCCTTTACCTTGTTGGCAGAATGCCCAAGAAGATTCTATTTTAAATAATTAGTGACTTTCTCTTTTTTTTCTTTCTTAGTGTTACTTTATAGTTTCTGAAGGATTTTGCAAGATGAATTTTTCAGTCTTGGGTAATTTTAGTGTAAATTAGAATATCTACTTATATACCGTATATTACATATTTTGGTTATTTTTTAACCTTTTGTGATTTTTTTTTCCTGTGTATTATTTTGGTTCTGACATTTTGGAAATTATTATCCGAAGCTCTTTATAAGAAAATGTCTTTGCTAATGTTCCATTATAAGTCCTTTTGATTGAATTAATTTAAAAATAATTCATTTGGGGTGCCTGGGTGGCTCATTCGGTTGAGCATCTGACTCTTGATTTCACCTTAGTGATGATCCCAGGGTCATGGGATCTGAGCCCTGTCTCTCTGTCTCTCTCTGCCCCTCTCCCTGGCACTGTCTTCCTCTCTCTTTGTCTAAAGGAAAAAAAACCCAACAACATTCATTTTACATTTTTGAATAGGTAATACATTCCATATGGCACAAAATTCAACAGGGATAAAAGCTTATGCAGTGAAAAGTCTCCCTTGTCTGCTAACCATTCAGGTCTCCTCTGAGATAGCTAATACCAGTTTATTGGTTTCTTATGTATCCCCCTAGTAAAATGTAATACTATAATACATTAACATACAAACACAGGCATGTTCCCTCTGTTTTTAAACATGAAAAGGGAGCATGTTGTATACATCACTACGTTCACTTGTTTAACCTTTTTTCACTTAAGAACTGCTCTTGGAGATAGATTGTTATCAGTAAATAACTGCATTGAGCTGTATTAAGGAGGAGGATCATAATTTATTTAATTTCTTCTTAATGATTTCTAGTCTTATTTTACTCATTGCTACAATAAATATTCTTGTTCATGTCATTTCACATGTGTATGAATATGTTTGTAGGCTAAAATTTTACAAGTTTTGTTACTGGCTCTAAGGATATTTGCATTTGTAGTTGCGGTAGATACTGCCAAATTGCCCTGTATAGAAGCTGTTAACTTCTCACCAAAAAAGTATTAATATCTGTTTTCTTACACCATTACTCAGCAGTATGTTAGCAAACTTTTGTCTGTATCATACTGATGATGAGGAATGGTTTCTTTACTGCAGTTATAATTTACATTTTTAAAATTATAACTGATGTCAAATTATTTTTTCTTGTGATTAACAGCCCTTTTTTTTCCTATTTCATAATCTATTCATATCTTTTGTCCTTTTTTTTTTTCTTTTGGGCTGATTGGTTTCTTAATTGATATACAGGTGTTATTTTTGAGAGAGAGAGAAAGAGAGAGTACAAGTGGGGAGGCAGAGAAAGAGGGACAGACACAGAACCCGAAACAGGCTCTCAGCTGTCCGCACAGAGCCCACCGTGGGGCTGGAATTCATGAACCATGAGATAATGACCTGAGCCAAAGTTGGACACTTAACTGACTGAGTCACCCAGGCACCCCAAGACTGTACATGTTAAGAAGGCAACTGACGAGACATACACTTACATGACTTATATATATATGTGTGTGTAAATATAAGGAAGAAATAAGCAGGAATGAGGTGCACAGAGAGGAAATAGGATGAATTTAGTAATATGTTCATGTCACATGTTGCTGTTCATTTCTTTCTTTTTTTAGTTTTTTTGGAGGTCAGGAGTTTATTTTGTGCTCTTCTTGAGTTCCTGGGCTTTTTGCAGTTTCCGCTTGCATTACAGCACTTGATCCAATATAGGGTAGGCCAAAGGGCCATTCCCATGGGTGCTTATAGAACTAGCTTATATTTTCACTAGTTTCAGACTGGGCTAGGAACTTTAGATCCACTTGTCCAGAATTGGACTGAATATATAGGTGGGATTCACTCTGCAAAAGACGTAGAAAAAAAAAAAGGAAAGAGTTGTCAGTACTAGTAACTGTGCATTTGAAGCTAATGAAAGCTTTCAGGAGCTCATAGCCTGAAATGGTTTATTCTGTTAATTTTTAAATATTCATCTTAATTTATAGATTATGAATCCATATAGAATCAACCAAGAAAAAAACATGTCTTTCAGATTCAATTGATGTGATTCCTTACGAGAAATTCCAGGAAAATACAGGAGCAACATTTCTTTCAAATTTATTTCATGGATACACAAAACTTGTCATGTACTCAGAGCTCACAGACACAGATCTACGTTTGTTTAATGATTCTGTAATTTTTATTTTTTGGTTATGTGCATAGTGGGAGTAAAGAGTTTTTTGATGAAGAGAACAAAAAAGGAAGTGATGAAGTTTTGGGGTGATGGTGGAGTTTGTGGGGTCCAGAGCCGATGGCCAAGGAAGAATTCTTGAAGACGTCTTTGGTGCAAAAAAGATGATTTTATTAAACCATGGGAACGGGACCCATGGGCAGCAAGATCTGCACTGGGGTTGTAGGGGGTGACCGGTTTTTATGGAGTCCAGGGAGATAAAGTCAAGAGGGAGTTTCCAAAGAGACTTTCACATGCTAAAGCATTGCTGGAGGCCTAGCTATTGTCAAGCTAAGGTGGTTTTTCCCTCTAGCAAAGCATTAACCTTAAGACTGTAGGGAGTTCCTGGACTTTAGGCTTGATGGGATTGCCTTTTTCTGGTAAACTGACTGACTCTTACAGTTTAACCATTTGGGTTTTGTCCTTTCCTGTTTTTGGGTAGCTGGGAATGTCCAAGGAATATCCTACATGTCCACCTGGGGGTGGGGGTTGCTGTTACCCTGCACTTTGCCTTCAGTGTGCCCCACACTCCCTCATTAGAAGTGCCATAGTTTGGGATTAATAGAGCACACTAAGGGCAGTTGATTCTAGTCTCAGCTCTGTCTCTGAACAGCTACCTGACTTGGAGTAAGCAATGTTAGATCTCTGAACCTGATTTTAAGTATCTATTCAATATTAGGGTTAAATGGAGAGAGTGATTTCCAAACCCTTTCTTGACATGGAATTTTATATTTAAATGAAATCTTACATAGAACTATAAACATAAACCTATAACCACAGACCTGCTTGCGCTAGTGACTTTCTGTGTCTCTGTCCCTGATGAACATCAGATTGGGTGATGAGATTTTTCTCTAAACCTTTATTTTGTTATAATATTTTTAATACCTCTCCTAAATTTTGATGCTTGGGCATTCTTGGAATCTTTTACTTCCTTTCATTTACTGAAATTGTAAAATACTGAAGTAGGAAGGGCCTTAGTGGTTTTAAAGTTCGTAGTTCTGTTTTGTTTTTTTTTTAAGATTTTATTTTTAAGTGATCTCTACACCAATTGTGGGGCTCAAATTTACAACCCTGACATCAAGAGTCATATGCTGTACTGACTGAGCCAGCTAGGTCCTCCTGTATTTCATCGTTCTTAATCCAAGAGGTGAAGATGGACTTCAGGTTGCCTGAAGCTTCTGAAATTACATGCAAAACTTTTATGTTTGTGATTTTCTTTTCCTTTCTTTTCCTTCTATCAGATGCTACAAAAGATCCAAGACGCTTTTTGATCTGGTTCATATGTGACAATTACCTACCCATTAAGTACTTTAAGATTCAGTTTTCTCTTACAATGCTGATGTTAAGTCGACTACCTTTTTATAAAGTTACTTGTATGTTAATAGTTTCCTCTTCTCCCCAGCAAACTGGTTAACATTTTCTATTTCCAAGGTTAACGTTTTCTATTTCCAATCCTAGGCATATCCTTGGGCCCCAGGTTAGAACCTTTTGTTTAGATAGTGCTTCTTAAATTTTAATGTGCATACAAATCACCTGGAGAACTATTAAAATGAGTATTTTGTTGCATATCTGGAATGGGTTCTATCATTCTGCATTTCTAATGAGATTCTAGGTGAAGCTGTTGCTAGACCAGCGAAGGGCTAGAGTATATGTACCTTGAGGGGAAAGGTCTTGTGTGTAGCAGTGGTTGATACACAGAATCCAGTACATGTTTGTCTCTTCATATTTATTAATTCACTTATTGATTTATTTTTTCATTTTACGGACAAACAATAAATGCCACATTTTGGGGTGCCTGGGTGGCTCAGTTGGTTAGGTGTCCGACTCTTGATTTCAGCTCAAGTCATGATCTCAGTGTTGTGGGATTGAGCCTCACATCAGGCTCTGCACTGATGGAGTTTAAGATTCTTTCTCCATCTCTTTCCGCCCCCTCCCCACCTCACGTGCTCACTTGCGCGAGCGCCCGCGCGCTCTCTCTCTCTCTCAAAATAAATATTAAAAAAAAAAAAAAGCCAGGTATTTATCAGATTCTAAAGTACTTAATAGGAATATATATATAGTTGATTAAGGATAAGCTCTACCTTCCTTGAATTAGTTTTTGTTGTTTGGTAAACAAAGGAATTAAATTTGGTTATGTTAGCCTTGAATTGGTAGCACATAGTAAGGTGCTCAAAAATTAGGCAGATGAAGTGTTTTGGGCTATCCAATAGACAGTTGATCTGGACTATCCATTAACTCTGTTAGCATGACCTGCAGTTACATTAACTATGATTGTTATGTTATACATTTGGCTAGTTCTGCCCAAACCCCTAGATTTCCTTTTTCATGTGAAGAACAGAGCTTTGGATATATTGAAATTGAAGTGACAGAGGTATATAAGAGTAGAATTGTCCTGGAGGTATTAGAAATGTGGCTTTAGAGTTTAGATAATATAGAGATATTAAACATTGTTTTTTTGGTAAACAGCAAAACACTAAAAAGGGTTAACTTGCTGTTACTACTTTGAGAGTAGTTACAAACATCTAAGGAGAGAAGATTATTAGAGGGAGCCGTAGCTGTTTTGTTATTTAATCATAACCATAGCGTTGCATAGGTGATTTATAGGTTTGTTTTGCTTTGACAATATTAAAAATCATGTGAGGTCTTCTTCCTTCTAATACTATAAGCATATGGTCTGGTATTTCAACAGAATGCCAGGTTTATTTTGTATAAAACAAGAGAAGAGTGTTTAAATTTTTTTTTTCTTTTATGATATGGTGAAAGTGGAGAGGCTTATACATTTTTTACCTAGGAGGAAAATTGCAAACAACCTGAATGGCCAGGACAATGGTTTAAAAAAATTGAGTTGCAAAAAAATAAATAAATAAAAAATAAATAAATAAAAGTAAAAAATTGAGTTGCCTAATGAAACAGTGCTTAAACCAAATTGTTTTAATAATATGGGAAAATGCTGAAGGAAAAAAAGCATGATACGAAATTGCATATACCGTATGATCTCAGCCACATTAAAATGAGTAAATAAAAAGACTAGAAGGAAATATATCAAATTAGGTCATCTCTTGGTATTTGGGATTACAGACTTATTTTTTCAGTTTACTGTAATATAAATATATATATATTTATAGAGAGAGAGAGAGAGAGAGAGAGAGTTGCGTGCTTTACTGACTGAGCCAGCCAGGTAGTTATATATATATATGTATACATTATATACATATATATATATACACACACACATATATATATATATACATATACATATATATACATATATATATACATATACATATATATGTGTGTATATACATATACATATACATATACATATACATATACATATACATATACATATATAACTACCTGGCTGGCTCAGTAAAGCACGCAACTCTTGATTTCGGGGTCGAGCCCCATGTTGGGTATAGAGATTACTTAAAAATAAAAGTCTTAAAAAAATGGCAACAAAAGGATCTTTGGTTCTAGTAGACTTTCTCATGCAACTTTAGTGCATATTATTAAAGTTTTAATGTGTACTTAATATTTCGGTACAATCGTCCTTTTTTGTTAGCTTAGATGTGTTCATCAGAATCTTCCATGGAACTTTATTTATTTATTTTTTTAATTTTTTTTTAAGTTTTATTTATTTTTGAGACAGAGACAGAGCATGAATGGGGGAGGGTCAGAGAGAGGGAGACACAGAATCTGAAACAGGCTCCAGGCTCTGAGCTCTCAGCACAGAGCCCGACACGGGGCTCGAACTCACGGACCGCGAGATCGTGTCCTGAGCCGAAGTCGGCTGCTCAACCGACTAAGCCACCCAGGCGCCCCATTCCATGGAACTTTAAAGAGTATACCTGTCTTGGGGCACCCGGGTGGCTCAGTTGGAGTCTTTTTTTTTTTTTTTAATGCTTATTTATTTTTTGAAAGAGAAACGGAGTGTGAGCGGGGGAGGGACAGAGAGAGGGAGGGAGACACAGAATGTGAATCAGGCTCCAGGCTCTGCAGTATCAGCACAGAGCCGGACATGGGGCTCCAACCCATGAAACATGAGATTATGACCTGAGCTGAAGTTGGACGTTTAAGCAACTGAGCCACCAGGCTCCCCAAGTCTGAGTCCTGATTTCAGTTCAGGTCATGATCACAGTTGTGAGCTTGAGCCCCATATCAGGCTCCAAGCCCAGCTTGAGATTCTCTCTCCCTCTCTCCCTCTCTGCCCTCCACTTGTACATGCACTGTCTCTCAAAAAAATTAAAATTAAAAGGTATATGTATATCCCACCTCTACCCTAGAGATTCTGATTAAGTAGATCAAGAGCAGGGCTAGCATCTGTAGTTTTTTAAAGCTCCACAATTAATGTGAAAAGGCACCCTAGCTGAGAAAGTTGTCTATAAGCAGAAGCTGTATTGTATGATACTTACTTTGCAGCAGCAGATAGCAATTTCTGAACTAACATTTTAAAGTATTCACTTGCGTTTAGTTGTTAAACTTAAGAGGAAGGCAGCGTATTTGAATTAGAAAATAAATCCAAATACAGTACTGTGTTGTTTAAAAGCTAGCTAGAAAAAAAACCTTACACAATATTCCATTTAATAATATTCCATATCTAATTCATGATGTGTTTGATTTTATCTTTTTCTCCCTAGTGAGTGGAGTGCCATAGAAAAAGAAATGGGGGATGGACTGCAGAGTGCTGGTCACCATATGGATGTGTAAGTAACTAGAGCATTTAAGGTAAAATCCAAAGTGAAGTTTAGTGATGAAATGATAGTGATTCTTCTGTTCTGCTTTTATCAAGTTTGCTGGCTTTTATGTTATATGCTGTGTATACAGATCTGACTTACACAAGCTTATTTCAGAAATGCAAGATTAAAACATTCAAAAATCAATCAGTCCAATTCATATGTTAGTAGAATAAAGAAAACTTGTATGTTTATTTCAATACATGTAGAAAAGGCATTTCAACATCCACTCACAATAAGAATTCTCATCAAACTGAGAATAAGAGGAGTTTCTTCAGTTTTAAAACTTACAGCTAATGTACTTACTAGTGAAGTATTGAAAACTTACAGCTAGTATTGTACTTAATAGTGAAATATTGATGCTTTTTCCTAACATCAAGGAATAAGGCAAGATTGTCTGCTCTCACCATTCCTGGTAAACATTGTAGTAGAGGCTCTAGTCCAGCAAGGAAGAGACAAGAAAATCAAATGCGAGGCATAAATCTTAGGAAGAAGTAAAATGATCTCTTTGTAGTTATTAACAGGATCTTTTACATAGAAAATCGTAATCAACTAAAAGTATTATAGAACTAACCAAATTTAACAAGGATGCAGAATACAAGCTCAATATATAAAAAACAAATGTTTTTATATACTAGCAACAACAATTAGAAGATAAAAATTGAAAAACAATGCTTTTTATAATTGCATCAAAACAAAATATAAATGAAATACCTCTATACTGAAAACTTTATATATAAACACTGCTGAGAAAAAAATTAAAAAAAATGTTTTTTCTTTATTTATTCTTGAGAAAGAGACAGGGTCCGAGCTGGAGAGGAGCATAGAGAGAGGGAGACACAGAATCTGAAGCAGGCTCCAGGCTCTGAGCTGTCAGCACAGAGCCCGATGTGGGGCTCGAACTCACGAATTGCGAGATCATGACCTGAGCCGAAGTTGGATGCTCAACTGACTGAGCCACCCAGGTGCCCCTGCTGAGAGAAAAATTTAAAGACCTAAATAAATGGAGAGATAAACTGTGTTCATGGATTGGAAGCGTCAGTAGTGTTAATATCTCCATTCTTCCCAAATTGCAGTCCCAATCAAAATTCTGATATAAATTTTTAATAGTAATTGGTATTACTTAATTCCAAAATTTATATATAAATTTAAAGGACCTAGAGTAACCAAAACAGTCTTGAAAAAAGAACAAACCTGGAATATATTAACTGATTTCAAGACTTCTGTAAAGCTATATCCTGTAAATACAAGGTAGGTACTGGCATAAAGGCAAACAGATCTATGGAACAGAAGAGTCCAGAAATAGACTGGGATTTAAATAGTCCATTTCAAGAAATGGTTCTGGAATAACTGGATATGTACATGGAAAAAAAATTAACTTTGAGCCATCTCTCACACCTTACATAAAAACAAATGCAATTTGGGTCATATACATAAATATAAAAGCTAAAATTACAACTTTTAGTAGAAAGCACATGAGAATATTGTTGCAACCTTCAAGTTAGCAAAAATTTCTTTTTATTTTTATTTAACGTTTATTCATTTTTTAGAGACAGCATGAGCGGGGAAGGGGCAGAGAGAAAGGGAGACACAGAATCTGAAGCAGGCTCCAGGCTCTGAGCTGTCAGCACAGGGCCTGATGTGGGGCTCAAACTCATGAACCGCAAGATCATGACCTGAGCTGAAGTCAGACGCTCAACCGACTGAGGCACCCAGGCGCCCTGTTAGCAAAAATTTCTTAAAGAAAACATGAAAAAAACCCAAATTTTTATTTTTTTCTATTTTCTTTTTTTTTTTTTTTACTTAGGAGGACAAGGGATTTCAAAGACATTTTTAAATGGTAAAATGTTCTTTATCGAAATTAAACATTTTGCTTATTAAAAGATACTGTGGGGGCACCTAGGTGGCTCAGTCAGTTAAGCGTCCAACTAGGTTTTGGCTCAAGTCATGATCTCATGGTTCATGGGTTCAAGGCCCACATCAGTCTCCACGCTGACCGTGCAGAGCCTGCTTGGGATTCTTTCTTTCCTTCTCTCTCCCTTTCTCTCAAGATAAATAAACTTAAGAAAAAGATAATGTTAGGGAAGGGAGAAATGGGGGAATTAGTGTTAGAGAAGATGAAAAAGTTCTGGAGACAGATGGTTTGGAGACAGATGGTCTGGAGATGTGGAGATGGCTGCACAGCAAGGTGAATACGCTTAATGCCACTCCACTGGACACTTAAAATGATTAAAAGGTAAATTTCATGTTATGTTTATTTACTACACACACACACACACACCCCATTAAAATAATGAAAAGGCTGGCTACTGACTGGAAGGAAACATTTCCAACCAGAATATGTAAAGAACTCTTTCAAGTCAGTAACAAAAAGACAAAAAATACTTATTTTTTTCTAAATATTTCTTCAGGCCATATTCAAGCTGACTGGCTACTTTTCAGCCTTAGAAAGTCTTCCAGCATTCTGTTGATTTAGCATTTTCAGTATTTTCAGGAATTTATGATTATCCCTTCAGGTGATTTAAAGTGTTAAGTAAACAATTTCAGTACTGATATCTAAAAATCATTGCCATTTAAATTTTTGTACCCAAGGATGTGCTATTTATCTTTATACTATGTTTCCTGTCTTCAAGCCACCAGCCCTGTTTTTTGTTTCCTTAACATTCTTTCTGAATCATAGATTTATGAATTAAAGGCAGTTTTTCTTGTTCTTAACAATGATTCTCAAGACTTTTTTCAGTCATGTAGAAGAAATTCCATCCATAGTCTAACAAATGTAAATTTGTAATTACAAAATATGTCCTTGCCTCTTTTAGAAACCCTGTAAGCACATAGTTTTTCAGAAGGTTTATTTATTTTTTACAACTTCAGTAAATTTTGTTTGCTTGCCTACATGAAGCAGGCCTGGAGACATAAATTATATTATTCTTTTATTCTCATGCTAGGTAATCAGAGTTAATTTGAAAAGTTATATACCATACAGAAGTAGTACATGACATAACCCACATCTTTATGGAATTCATAATGTGATTGGAGAAATAAAACTAACACACAAGACATTACTTTGATAAAATTTAATTTCTGAATTGTTGATAAAAGACCAGAAGTGGTGACTGGAGACTAAAGTAGTCTGGGAAGATCTCCTAGAGGTGCTGAGATCTGTGCTTGTAGTATTTGGAGAAGCAGTGTCAAGAGCGGTCAGTCAGGTCACACTTCTGTACAAGGAAAGACTCCTGTCCAGGAATGAGAATGGTATGGCAATAAGGGGCTTGTATGGGTCAAACCAGAGGTTGCTGGGGCACCTGGGTGGCTCATTCAGTCGAGCATCTGACTTCGGCTCAGGTCACGATCTTACTTTTGAGTTCGAGCCCCACGTCAGGCTGTGTGCTAACAGCTCAGAGCCTGGAACCTGCTTTAGATTCTGTGTCTCCCTCTCTCTCTGCCTCTCCCCCACTCATTCTCTCTGTCTCTCTCTCTCTCTCTCAAAAAATAAATAAACATTAAAAAAATAAAACGTTAAAAAAAAAGAGATTGCTATTGACAATTAGTATAAAATAAACCTTCTAAAATTTTTTGTAATCTTTATTTACTCTAGTTTTCCTTTTGTAGCTTTTTGGCATTACTGTACGTAGTTGGTGCCAGGAATATTTGTGCACCTATTATACTAAACTCTTATTTTTTCTGCAGATTTTGTAGCCCTTTCATAAAATATCTTTGAACAAAAGATATTATAGTCTTATGGTGCTTCTTGTGTATTTTTTATTTTTAACATTTATTTATTTTTGAGAGAGCAAATGCATGTGCTCGTGGGTGGGGGAGGGGCAGAGAAAGGGAGACAGGATCTAAAGTAGGCTCTCTGCTGAGAGCACAGAGCCTGACATGGGGCTTGAACTCATGAATTGTTAAATCATGACCTGAACTGAAACCAAGACAGGCGCTCAACCGACTGAGCCACCCAGGAGCTGTCTTATGGTGCTTCTTAAGCTACCTATAAGAAGGACCTTTTTGGGGTGCCTGGGTGGCGCAGTCGGTTAAGCGTCCGACTTCAGCCAGGTCACGATCTCGCGGTCCGTGAGTTCGAGCCCCGCGTCGGGCTCTGGGCTGATGGCTCAGAGCCTGGAGCCTGTTTCCGATTCTGTGTCTCCCTCTCTCTGCCCCTCCCCCGTTCATGCTCTGTTTCTCTCTGTCCCAAAAATAAATAAAAACGTTGGGGAAAAAAAAAAAGCTTTTAAGAAGGACCTTTTTGTTTGTTTTGTTTTTTATTTCCAAGCCATTGCTGATCAAAACATGTTGGTAAAATTCAATAAAATTTTCATGGTAATTAAAAATTGCTACAGGGGCGCCTGGGTGGCTCAGTCAGTTAAGCTTCTTGACTTCAGCTCAGGTCATGATCTCATAGTCCATGAGGTCAAGCCCACATCGGGCTCTGTGCTAACAGCTCAGAGCCTGGAGCCTGTTTCAGATTCTGTGTCTCCCTCTCACTCTGCCCCTCCCCTGCTCACATTCTGTCTCTCTTTCTCTCCAAAATAAATAAACATTTTAAAAAAAATTTTTTAACTGCTACAAATGTTTCTCAATACTTATTCTCACTCTGTGTACTTATTTTGTTACTGAAGGTAGCAAATGGTCTGTTGGACCATACATACTTTGAACAACACTTCTTTCTATCATTAATACTTTGTATCATGATAAAAGTTTGTATGCAATGTTTTTTAAACAGGTATGCATCTTCTATTGATGATATTTTAGAAGATGAAGAACATTATGCAGATCAGCTAAAGGAGTATCTGTTTTATGCAGAAGCACTGCGGTAAGTATAATAAATGTTCCAGATGCAGCCCTGTGGCTAGTCACCACTCTCTTCACTTCATATGTTGCCAGAAAGTAAAGATAGTAAGGTGATTTTTATTTATTTATTTAAAAACATTTTTTTTAATGTTATTTTATTTTTGAGAGAGAGAGAGACACAGAGTGTGAGTGGGGGAGGGGCAGAGAGAGAGGGAGACACAATCCGAAGCAGTCTCTAGGCTCCGATTTGTCAGCACAGAGCCCGGTGCACAGCTTGAACTCACAAGCTGCGAGATCATGACCTGAGCCGAAGTCGGACGCTTAACTGACTGAGCCACCCAGGCACCCCAAAGATAGTAAGGTGATTTTTAAATGAATTCATCCCCCAGGTATTGAATGAGGTCTCCTTGTATTCCTCTGTATTGCAGAGTGCTGGGTAGAGGTATTTAAGACCAGCCCTGTTCTTGAAACATGGTATTGATAAAACTAGTCAGTCTCCAGCCACAGAACTGTTTGTATGTTGTTCTTTCTATTTGTTCAGTTTGAAGATTGGATGCAAAATACAAATTGAGTGTGTGTAGGTAGCCCTGTCACTAGGCAATATGTTGCCTTTTTAATTTTGTAATTTTTTCCACATCTGCTTATCATCTTAGTAAGGTTGTGTAACTTCTTAATATCAGGACTTTGTCTTCTGTTTTTATGGTATCTCTTGCAGAGCCAAACAGAATTCTCTGGTATATAGTTCTATTTTAGAAGAAATTAGCATAGGGGTGCCTGGGTGGCTCAAGTGGTTAAACATCTGACTTTGACTCAGGTCATGATCTCACAGTTCATGAGTTCAAGCCCCACATCGGGCCCTCTGCTCTCAGCACAGAGCCCGTTTCAGAACCTGTCTCCGTCTCTCTCTGCCCCTCCCCAGTTCACATGCTCGTGCGTGCGCTCGCTCTCTCTCTCTCTCTCTCTCTCTCTCTCTGTCAAAAATAAATATTAAAAAAAGGAGAAGAAATTAGTATATTTTTTCTGTCCAATTTAGAAAAATGAATCCATTTACCTGAAATAGGTGGCTTTTGGCTGTAGCCACTTTGGGTTATTTTCCTGTCATTTTTAAAAGCAATATAAGAATTCTGTTAGTATAGAGGACCAGTGTTTCTTTAGCTGTTTAGTAGCTGATACAAAACATCTGTACATTTTTAACCTTTCTCCTTCTAGAGCTTTGAGTACTCAGGAGTTTCACCAGGTATTTTCATGTTACCAAGCAAAAGAAAGTTGCTGAACAGAGTGGAATTCTGTACAGTTCTTAAAAACTGTAGAAAAGATGAATGTATATTGATATGTCCATGGTATATAGTTAGGTAAGATAATATGTAGAATCACTTCGGGCGTGTGCATATGTGTATTTGTAAGTGCCTACCTAAGGTCTGGCAGAATATGCACCATCTATTAATATTAACATGGATTGTGTCTGGATAGTGGAGTTGGGAAGAGAAGGAGTTCTTGAAAGTTTTTTTATTTTGTACATTTCTGTGCTAGAATCTTAGTTTTGTTTTGTTTTTTACACTAAGCATGGGTCACTTATATGATAGTAAAAACTAAGACATTTCTATATAAAGATGAAAAATTTTAATTTAAGGAATACTCAGCTGCTTTGTGAGATTCCAGTATTAGTTTCTATGTTACACAAAAGATTTCATTAATGTATGTGATAATGGTATGTTTGTTGAGAAAAATGTTGCAAGTATCTTAACAAAACTTTTTTTTTTTTTTTTAATTTTTTTTTT
>NW_024412403.1:71632299-71653821 GCF_014898765.1 Herpailurus yagouaroundi | reverse complement strand
GGAGGGGCAGAGAGAGAGGGAGACACAGAATCGGAAACAGGCTCCAGGCTCTGAGCCATCAGCCCAGAGCCCGACGCGGGGCTTGAACTCACGGACCGCGAGATCATGACCTGGCTGAAGTCGGACGCTTAACCGACTGCGCCACCCAGGCGCCCCCAAAAAAAACATCTTTTATTATGTGTACTTTTTATGCTTAGGTTCTAACTTTAATTTTTTTTAATATTTATTTTGAGAGAGCATCAGCAGGGGAGAGGCAGAGAGAGGGGAGGGGGAGAGAGAGAATCCTAATCTCACAAACCTTGAGATCATGACCTGAGTTGAAATCAAGAGTTAGACTTAACTGACTGAGCCACTCAGGCACCCCTGGTAGATTTCATTTTATATTGGGCTATTGCATTTTAAACTTGAAAATTCTAGGTACATATTGTAAATATTTCCTCTCTACCCCTGGGGAGAAAAAAATTTTTTTTCTTGAAAATGAAAACACGTGTATGCGCAACCGGGGGACAGGGACAGAGAAAGAGAATCCTAAGCATGTTCCACACAGCACAGAGCCCTACATAGGTGCTCGATCCCACAACTGTGAAGTCATGACCTGAGCTGAAATGAATAGTTGGATGCTTAACCGACTGAAGCACCCAGGTGCCCCTGAAAAATTTTAATATGTTAAAAGAGAAGCCATAAAAATTAAGTGGCAGCACTTTTTTTCATCCCTAGGGCTGTATGCAGGAAACATGAACTTATGCAGTATGACTTGGAGATGGCTGCTCAGGACTTAGCATCCAAAAAGCAGCAATGTGAGGAACTGGCAACTGGGGTGAGTGTGTTTCCATTTCAGTTTCTGGTATTAGTGCAGCAGGCCGTATAAGGAATGAGCTGCAGTTGTAATACCCAAGATGCCTGTAGCTTTTATAGGGGAATAATTTATGGGCAACTTTGTAATTCCTTGGTTTGTGATCTTGATATAAAAAGATATAAGCCATTAAAACATCATATTACATAGCAGTGTAAGAAATTCTGCCAACATTGCTCTGTATAGTGTCTTCTCATTTATATTCAGTACAAGTGAAAAAGCATTATTCTTTGTGATTGAAACAATGACTTTTACAAAGTAAATCATAGAAATTTTAGCTTATTTTGGAAAGCCTTGCCCAGTTTGAACCAGTTCATCTCTCATAAGAAGGAGCTTCTGGTATAGGAAATAGTTGTGAAGAAAATTCTGTATCTTATTTTATGAACCTTAGATCATTTTTATAATCGGCTTTCTACTGTCTAGCCATTTCATTGGAATAAATTAGCTGTCGTAGTGAGAGTACACAATGTGGAAATAATGAAAGTGACAGTGCTACCATTTACCAGTCACTTTCATACTTAACAAGTACTTTGTTATCTCTGAAAAGTCACAGATATATGTTGTAGGAAAAGACCATTTGACTATGAAACATGTATATACTAGGCTTGATTTCTTTCTTTCTTTCTTTCTTTTCTTTGTTTTCTTTCTTTCTTTCTTTCTTTCTTTCTTTCTACTTATTTATTTTTTTTTAATGTTTATTTTTGAGAGAGAGAGAGAGAGAGACAGAGCATGAGCAGGGGAGGGGCAGAGAGAGAGAGGGAGACACAGAATCCGAAGAGGCTCCAGGCTCTGAGCTGTCAGCACAGAGCCCAATGCAGGGCTCGAACTCCTGGACTGCGAGATCCTGAACTGCGAGATCCTGACCTGAGCCAAAGTCGTAAGCTCAACCCGCTGAGCCACCCAGGCACCCCTAGGCTTGATTTATTTTTAGAACTGAGGGGAAACTCCCAGGCCATTTTCAGGGAGCATGATTCTCTACTCCTACATGTGAAGGGAAAGTGTTTCCCTTAGTAATCTCCAGAGAGTAAGGAAATGTTAAAGCAGTGATGCTTGAGGCTACCCTCCAAGGGAAGGCATCCTATTTAATTGATAACCAAGTTTCAGTGTGTATTGCGCAGATTTTAAATGTTTTTTGTTTTAGTTTGGCCTGTTTCCTTTGTCACCTGTTGGATTTTTTTATCTATTTTTTATGTCATAGAGAAATGTTTACAAAATGACCTCTAATCTAAAGAAATAACTTGCCTAATGCTTCACATAGAAGTTTTCCATTTGATTAAGAAGTTCAGTTAGAATTTTTTTTCTTTTTGACTATTCCATATTATTCCAGTGTTAGGAATCACATTAGGAGCCCCCTGGTTGTAAGACTTATTGGTGCTTCTGTACTGAGCTAGGAGGAAATGGCAAAAGTTTTGTTTCCCTTTTTTTTAAATTTTTAAAAAAATTTTTAAAAAATGTTTATTTTTTTTTAATTTTTTTTTTTAATGTTTATTTATTTTTGAGACAGAGACAGAGCACGAATGGGGGAGGGGCAGAGAGAGAGGGAGACACAGAATCAGAAGCAGGCTCCAGGCTCTGAGCCATCAGCCCAGAGCCTGAGCGGGGCTCGAACTCACGAACCATGAGATCGTGACCTGAGCTGAAGTCAGACGCTCAACCGACTGAGCCACCCAGGCGCCCCAAAAATGTTTATTTTTAAGAGAGAGAGACAGAGTGAGTGAGCAGGGAAGGGGCAGAGAGAAGGAGATACAGAATCTGAAGCAAGCTCCAGGCTCTGGGCTGTCGGCACAGAGCCCTGTGCGGGGCTCGAACCCACGAACCCTGAGATCATGATCTGAGCCAAAGTCGGACGCTTAACCGACTGAGCCACGCAGGTGCCCCTCTGTTTCCCTTTTTAAAAAAAAACGTTTAATTGTGGTTAAATATACATAACAAAATTTATCATCTTAACCATTGTTTTTTTTACCTGTGGCTTATTTTTCTTTAAAAAAAATTTTTTTTTACATTTATTTATTTTTGATAGAGACAGAGCACGAGTGGGGGAGGGGCAGAGAGAGACAG
The DNA here is from genome assembly GCF_014898765.1 of Herpailurus yagouaroundi. Taxonomy (NCBI): domain Eukaryota; kingdom Metazoa; phylum Chordata; class Mammalia; order Carnivora; family Felidae; genus Herpailurus; species Herpailurus yagouaroundi. The sequence continues at coordinate 71,650,910 of NW_024412403.1, read as the reverse complement.
AGACACAGAATTCGAAGCAGGCTCCAGGCTCCAAGCTGTCAGCACAGAGCCCGACGCGGGGCTCGAACTCACAAACCGCAAGATCATGACCTGAGCCAAAGTTGGACGCTTAACCGACTGAGCCACCCAGGCGCCCCTTGTTTATTTTTCTTTTTAAAAAATATTTTAATTTTTACTCTTATTTCAAACTCAGAAAACAGTGGAAGAAATTAGTACAGCTATTGAATTTACATTGATATAAATTAAAAGCAGTTTTATGGAAGCATAGGTTAATGAAAGATTATACTAGGGATAATCTTAACCATTTTTAAGTGGTATACAGTTCAGTAGTAGTAAGTACATTCACATTGTTGTGTAACCAACCTCTAGAACTCTCTTCATCTTGCAAAATTGAAACTCTATACCATTGAACATCAACTATTAATTTCCCTCTCTCCTCAGCCCTTGAGAGTCACCATTCTACTTTCTGTCTCTATGACTTTGACTACCCTAGATACCTTACATTAAGTAGAATCATGTAGTATTTGTCCTTTCATGACTTGCTTATTTCCACTTAGCATAATGTTCTCAGGTTCATCCATGTTGTAGCATGTGTTGGAATTTCTTTCCTTTCTCAGGCTGAATAATAATATTTCTTTATATGTGTATGCCACATTTTGTTCATCCATTCACCTGTTTCTCTTTCATTTTAGACTGTGAGAACATTTTCCTTGAAGGGAATGACTACCAAGCTCTTTGGCCAAGAAACTCCAGAGCAAAGAGAAGCCAGAATAAAGGTGCTAGAAGAACAAATAAATGAAGGAGAGCAACAGCTAAAGTCTAAAAATCTGGAAGGCAGGTAAAAATGCTGAGATGTTTAACAAAGCTAGACATGTGTACTACATGGAGGATTGTTGGTTTGTTTGTTTTTTTTATAACATTTCCCATCTTCATTAACATCCCTGAAATATAGTCTGTTCTTCAAGGGCAATTTTTTTTTTAAGATTTTATTTTTAGGGGTGCCTGGGTGGCTCAGTTGGTTGAGCATCTGGCTTTAGCTCAGGTCATGATCACTCCGTGGGTTTGAGCCCCGCATTGGACTCCATGCTGACAGCTCAGCCTGGAGCCTGCTTCGGAATCTGTGTTTCACTCTGTGTTCTACCCCTCCTCTCGCACCCCCCCCCCCGTGTTCTGTCTTATAAATATTCGGGGAGCCTGGGTGGCTCAGTTGGTTGAGTGTCCAACTTCAGCTCAGGTCATGATCTCACAGTTCATGAGTTTGAACCCCATGTCAGGCTCTGTGCTGACAGCTCAGGGCCTGGAGCCTGCTTCGGATTCTGTGTCTCCCTCTCTCTAGCTGCTCCTTCCCTGCTCACACTCTGTCTCTCTGTTTCAAAAATAAATAAAGATTAAAAATAAATAAATGTTCAAAAAAATTTTTTAAAAAAAGATTTTATTTTTAAGTAATCTCTGGGGCACCTGGGTGGCTCAGTCAATTGAGTGTCTGACTCTTATTTTGGCTCAGGTCCTGATCCCAAAGTCATGGGATTGAGTCCTGCATCGGGCTCCATGCTGAGCCTGGAGCCTGCTTAAGATTTTCTCCCTCTCTCTCTCTCCCCGCCCGCCCCTCTTTCTTTTACTCTCCCTCTCCCCATATTGCATTCTCTCTCTCTCTCTCTCAAAAAAAAAAACAAACCAAAAAAAACAGTAATCTCTACATCCAACATCAGGCTCAGACTTCCAACCCTGAGATCAAAGTCACAGGCTCCAATGACTGGGCCAACCAGACACCCCTATAACCTTTTCTTCTAACATGTAGTGATTGACTTCCTAAGAAATTTGAATGATCAAAAATCATGTTACAGAAACAGTTTTAGTATGGGGGAAAGAGAAAGAAGAATTTCAACTTTATAAAATTATTTTCCTGCACTTTTCCTGATTTCTGGCCTTTGCAAATTCCCTTTGCCCTTTCTTCTCCATCACTTAACAAAAGCCTGATGATTCTTCAGTGCCCAGCTCTTGCGCTTTCTTTGTGAAGCTTACTCCTAGCCTTGCAGGCTGTCATAGCACTTAGCTCATGCCACAATAGCATGGCAGTTTTGTTTTGGGTGTTCAGGAGCCCTTCTAAGTCAGTGACTGTGTATGTTTCATCTTTATGTTCCAACACCTTACATTGACTCGGCATGTGATTATTCCATCAGTATTTCTAGAAATTCAACTCTCAAAGGTCTTCCGTCACTGACTTATTTTCCTTATTGCTGTTTTTGTCCAATAGTACGTAGATCAAGGCAGACCAAGAGTGTATCATTGGTTTTGAGGTGTTTTTGTTAATTTTTAGAACTGGCACCAAATAAGTAAAAGTAAACTTTTATGAGTAGAGTTAAAAAGGTAAATGCCTCTCAGAATTTTGAAAACTCTAGTTGTCATTTAAAGCAAGTACATGATGATTGTGATACGGTATATCTTGTCAAAAGAGTGTATGTTTTCCAGTGACTCCAGGAGGGCAACTTCATGTGGAAAGAGCCATTTATAGCTGATTTATGGGAATAATTTGAAGCTGGAATTCTTGGGGCAAAAATATTGATTATTAAAATGAAGAAGAATGTATGACTGTCTCTGCTTTTTTTTTCTAGTATAATTTTTAGGAAGAAAAAAAACTGTCATATATACAATAGTTTTTTCATCTATATAGACAAAAACCAATGCGAATGAGAACTGGTTATTAGAATTTATCATATAGTTTACATAATTTGAGTAAGTAATAATGTTGACTACACATTCTATTTCAGAGAATTTGTGAAAAATGCTTGGGCTGATATTGAACGCTTCAAAGAACAAAAGAACCATGATTTAAAGGAAGCTCTCATAAGCTATGCAGTCATGCAGATCAGTATGTGCAAAAAGGTAGGTTTTGGTGTCAGGGAAGATACGGTATATTCAAAAGTGCTTATGAATTTCTTTAAAACTAATTTCTCTTCCTTGGACTAGAAAGCTTATTTTAATTTAATTTATTTTTTTTAATGTTTATTTATTTATTTTGAGAGAGAGAGAGAGAGAGACAGAGTGCAAGCAGGGGAGGGGCAGAAAGAAAGACACAGAATCTGAAGCAGGCTCTGAGCTACCAACACAGAGGCCGACGCAGGGCTTGAACTCACAAACCATGAGATCATGACCTGAGCCAGTGCTGGGTGCTTTAACTGACTGAGCCACCCAGGCGCCCCTTTCATTTTCATTTTAAAGCCCATTCTTCTCCCCTTCTCCCCTTCTCCCCTTCCAGAATGTTTTCCAATTTCTTTACTTAATTTTGAAAGAAGTATTTTTTAATAATCAAAATGTCGATTACTGAGTCTTCATTCACCTAAGGTACCAAATTTCTGTGCTCTATTTATATCCAGTATTTGCAAATATATACCAACAACTTTACTTGGATTATATGGTGTTCTTGGATATGGTGGTAAAATACTGTTCCTAATAGTGATAGATAGTGCTTCGATTGGAAAATAGCTTAAACATTGGGGAAAATGTGGTCATGACATGGTTTGTTGTCATAGTGAGTCTTCCATGTAGCTGATGTCCACAGTAGAAGATATGAACATGGAAGCTTCATTTTGGGGAGTTTTATTTTTTATTTGAAAAAAAAAAAAATTTTTTTTTTTATTTACATTTTATTTTTAAGAGAGAGAGAGACAGAGCACAAGTGGGGGAGAGGCAGAGAGAGAGGGAGACACAGAATCTGAAGCAGGCTCCAGGCTCTGAGCTGTCAGCACAGAGCCCAGCGCGGGGCTCGAACTCACAAACCGTGAGATCATGTGACCTGAGCCAAAGTCAGACGCTCAATCGAATGAGCCACCCAGGGGCCCCAGGGGAGTGTTTTGACAATACCAAAATCTTTCTAAAATGCTGTTGTAAGAACAAAATATGAAACATTCCTTCCTTTTTATAACCCAAGACCTGCCTATGTGTCTTATCAGCTACTATCAGTGCTTTACAATTTACCAGCATTTTGCAGTCTACCAAGCAACTTAACATGCATTGTCTCAGTAAATCATGTAAATAGCAAGATGAATTCTCAGTTATGAAGACCTTCTTGGAAAAACCATGCTCATATAAACAACTTATGCTTTAATTCATCTGAAATGTGTATTTTCTGGCTAGTCACCATCACTTCCCTAGCCCTTTTCACTTGTATCACTAGCAGTAAGCATAGTAAACAAAGATATTTTAAGATGTAAACACCAGACTCTAACATTAGTCAAGTGGGCTTTTTTTGTATTGGGCAAATTCATATTTATGCCCCAGTTAAAGTGTAAGTTACTCCATGTTATAGATCTTTGGGGTCACTTAAGAGAAGTTAAAATCATGACCAAACCATCTGCAAATGCTGACAGTGGAGTATGATTACAGCTTGGTGGTGTTTTATCTATTGTTGTCATTGTGCCACATCCTACTACTTTACAGGGTGCCTCACGTTTAGTCGTCTTTCTAGCCTGCCCTTTTTTAATCTCAGGAGGTCTGAAAGATCAGGTAACACACGTTTTTTAGAGTTGGTTTTATTGTGTTTTCATAAAAGACTCATCAGTAAGCTTCTTGTGATCTTCTGTTTGCTGCTTTTCCAAAGGAAAATGCAGACTATATAATGGCTCAAAGGACTTTTCTCCCCATTTTACCTAGGGCGGGGTGGTTGAGGGTGCTAGAAATTAATCTCTGAATAAAAAGGATATCACTGTAGGTGTATTTGGACATACTGTTGGATAGCTTGTATGTCTACTCATGTTTCCTAAGAAAACCATTACAGTAAACAAGAGTTTACTACATGAGGTTTGAAAGATGTGTGTTCACTTTATTTTCCAGGAACAGTACTATAAAGTTTCATCATGTTTTATTTTCTTCCTTAAGTAGAATAATAGATTTTTGTATTTGAAAATCTACAGTATTTTTTTTAGAAACTTAAGTACGAGAAGTCAAGATTAATACTAGTTTTTTTTAGATAAATATGATTATCTATATTTTATTTTAGTTGTATATTAACTTTTAAAATATACCATACCGTGTTATAGTGTCAGATATCCAAAGTGGTAATTGAATATAATCAAATGACTAAATTGAAGTAGTAGTAAACCAAAACAAAATAGTTTTATATAAAAAGCATTAATATTAGCATTTAAAAATCAACTATTCTAAGTATTATTTTGGTTAACCTTTTTTATAGTGAATTTTCTAATTTGTTGAATCAAGGACTGAGCTTTTACGAAATACTTGATTTGTTTTTTTTAACATTATTTATTTTTGAGATAGAGTGCAAGTGGGGAAGGGGCAGAGAGGGAGAGGGAGACACAGAATTCTGAGTAGGCTCCAGGCTCTGAGCTGTTAGCACAGAGCCTGACATGGGGCTTAAACCCATGAACCGTGAGATCATGACCTGAGCCTAAATCAGGTGCGTAACCAACTGAGCCATGTAGGCACCCCAATACTTGATTGATTTTTAAGCTACTTTATCTTTTCAAATTAAAAAAATGATCATATGGAAAAAGATATTCCATGCAAATAGAAGTGGGAAAAAAAGCTAAGGTGCAGTACTTAGACAAAATAGAGTTTAAAACAAAGACCGTAACAGTAGACAAAGGGCATTACATACTGATAAAGGGGCCAATCCAGTAAGAGGATATAACAGTTGTAAATATCTACCCAACACTGGAACACCTAAATACATAAGGTAAATATTAACAGACATAAAGGGAGAAATTGATGGTAATACAATAATTGTAGGGGGTTTTAACACCCCACTCATATCAATGAATAGATCATCAAGGCAGAAAATCAATAAGGAAATAGTATCTTTGAGTGATGCTTTAGCCCACATGGCCTTAACAGATACATATAGAACATTCCATCCAAAAACAACAGAATACACGTTCTTTTCAAGTGCACATGGAATATTCTCCAGGATAGATCACATGTTAGGCCACGAAACAAGTCTCAGTAAATTGAAGAAAACTGAAATAATATCATCTTTTCTGACCACAATTGCATGAAACCAGGAATCAGTCACAAGAAAAAAACTGGAAAAACACAAACTTGTGGAGGCTAACCAGTATGCTAACCAAACCTTCAATGAATTAATGGAGAAATCAAAGAGGCAATCAAAAAATACAAATGAAAATGAAAACACAATGGTTCAAAATCTTTGGGATGCAGCAAAAGCCGTTCAAAGAAGGAATTTATAGCAATACAAGAAACAAGAAAAATATCGGGACGCCTGGGTGGCTTAGTCAGTTGAGTATCTGACTCTTGATTTTGGCTCAAGTCATGATCTCGCAGTTCATGAGTTTGAGCTCTGCATTGGGCTCTGTGCTGACAGTGCGGAGCCTGCCTTGGGATTCTCCATCTCTCCCTCTTTCTGTCCACCCCCTGCGCCCCACGCCAAATAAATAAATAAACATACAGAAAAAAGAAGAAGAAAAGTCTCAATGTAACCTACACCTAAAGGGTTTACAGAAAGAAAGCCAAGGTTAGTAGAAGGAAGGAAATGATAAAGGTCAGAGCAGAAAAACTATCATAAAAGTAACATACTCTCATTGCAAAAATTTTAAAAATCCAGAAGCATATTAAGTAAAAATTCTCTCCCTCCTCCCCCAAATCCCTTTTTAGAAACTTACCACTGTTACAGACTTCATGTGTATCCTTCCAGACATTCTTACACATTTACAATCATTAAGAAAATATACACTTTCCTTTTCCCTGCACAAATGGGATTGCATTGTATGTGCTAGTGTGTAGTTTTTGTTTGCTCATTTGATGTCTCATAGATCTCTTACTGTGATAGTCCATATCTTATCCTTTCTAACAACCAGTACTCTATTAGATACTGCTTTATCCAGCCAAAGATATTTAAGATTTGAAGATATTTATCAAAGCTTCGAATATTGATAGATACTGGCATACTTAAATATTAAAGAAAATACTACTTCTTCATAAAATATGTGTCTTGTTTGTTGAAAAAATACCTTTGTTTCTACCACTTCCTTAGATATTACTGCTATATTTTTATATACATGCATTTTTGTTTAAGCATATTAGGTATATTATATTAGCTTTGTGCTAAATAGCCTGCCAGAACACTAAGAAGGATCTGATAATTCAGCATATTATTGGTTTTTATCAAAACGTGTTGTTAGACTAATAATTTAATAATCCATTAATTTTTAAATAATCAATTAATTTTTATTTAATTGTTAAACTAATAAGGTATTTTTCTTTTGTTTTAAGTATTAATAGAACAATTTCCTGAAAACTTGTTTGGTTTACAAATAGAAATAATGCAAACGTGATATGAATAAATAAGTTTGTTATGAGCCTTGAAAACTCAGTTTTCCAAAAAGTTGTAGTAGCTCTTTCCCCATCTTGAAGATAGGCTATACAAGCGATTCTCTTTTTTCAGAAGCATTAGACATTCACTTATATTAGTCATTGCTAGAAATAGTGTCATATTTGCTGGACTTGACAGTTATTCCAAAAGGTGAAAGTAGCATACCAGTAAGCCAAACAGTTGGATTTTCAGAATCCTTCCAAGATTACATTTTAAAGTTTTTTTCTTTCTTGTTTTTGTTTTTAATAGGGAATTCAAGTTTGGACCAATGCTAAGGAATGCTTTAGCAAGATGTAATCCTGTGAAATGAATTTCTCTTCAATCAAAGTGCCCCAGAACAGAAGCACAAGTAAATAAAAAAAAAAAAATAAAGTTGCTATCCAGTATACACAAAAATATATATAAGTTGAGTAAATTCAACTTTCTTTAATTTGATTGTAGTTGTGTTAATATAGCACAAAAAGGATGTATTTTAATGAATATTAAATATTATAATTTGAGGTTTTGGGGACTGGTGCTGATTCCAAAATGTTAATTTGATAATATATACCAGTATATTGTTTGTCAGGCTTCTGAACCAGTGACTGAATGAAAGATGTTAGATAATATGTTTATTTCAATGCCAGTTGTTTCAGATCTGTTTCTGTAGGGAATTTTTCCCCAAGATTGCATTCCTGTCTTTACTTAGTAAGACCCACTAATCTGTTATAGGGGGTTATTTTTTCTTGCCTTATAGTTGAGCTGTTTGGTTTGACAAAGCTCAGCAGAAACTTAGTGTGAACTCTAAGGTTTTCTCTCACATTCATTGATGCCCCCTATAACATTTGCATACACTAGAAAATGCCTTCAATTTGTGTTTTACCAGAATTTTGATACTGGTCAGAAATTTTATACTGCCAACAAAGAAGACTCAACTTCTCAGATATATAGTGGGACGCATTGTTATGATCCAGGAATTGCTATATAGAAAGTTTTAATTGAATATGTTACATGTAAGCACTAAATTCTTCTCAAATAATTCTTAACCTCAGTGATGAGCCTAAATTTACTATGCTTGGCTCTCTACACATGGCATTTCAGGGTACAAGATGTAGCATTTCATTGTATAAGATACATGTAGTGAACATATGTGTTAGTATCTTCATTATTAACATCCTTCTTCTCTATTGCTTGGCTGTAATTTTTGTAAAGATAAATTATATTGTTTGTATGGTGTGTGTGTGTGTGTGTGTGTGTGTGGTATATGTTCAGAAGCCAGGTACCCTCATTGTGCTAGCTTTGCAGTATTTTAAATGTGTTCTCATTATTACTAATTAATGTAAAAAAAAAAATCCCCAGTACTGTTCAGCATTTGACTTTTTTACATGTTTAAAATGTTGCTGGATTTTTGTGCTGTTTGCCAGACTTACAATAAATAAATGAAGTATTGTGCTGATTTTCATATTTTTGTTATTTTAACAAGGTGGTTTATACATATTAGTATCTGATGCCCTGTGAGAAAATAATAATAATACATGCCATATTATGTTTTGAAGTATTTAATTGTGTAAATTTATATTAGGCCAGAATTTGGATTTAAAAAAAATAAGATGCTGAAATGAGATATAACTTTTAAATTTTTACTTTTTTTTTTTTAAAGATAAAATTGTCGGAAACAGAAGTCGTTTGTATACTCACCTCATTCCATTGAATTGTATCATCTCTTGACTCATGAAATAAAACAGCTTTTCATTTGGCACTGAAAAATCAAAAGTCTTCTCTCCAAAACTAACCTTAAATTAAATGTAAAATGTATTAGATTTTTCCCTACTAGCTGACTTAGTTTGAGAAGGCCATTATTACCTTTTTTTTTTTAATATTTATTTTTTAAGGTTTATTTATTTTGAGGGAGAGAGTGCAAACCAGGAAGAGGCAGAGAGAGAATCTCAAGCTGGCTCTGTGCTGAGAGCACAGAGTCCCGCATGGAGCTCAGTCTCATGAACTATGAGACCATGACCTGAACTGAAATCAAGAGTTGGACACTTAACCAACTGAGCCACCCAGGTTCCTTGTTACCTATGTTTTAAGAGATGAATTTAGGAAAAATATTTTTCTAAAATATGCAGATATTCACTTGGTTGTGTGTATGTTTAGGAATATCTTGATTTGGGTTGACTTTTTAAAAAGTTTAATTTGATAGCACAGATCATCCCTTAAAAAAAAAACAAAAACCTCTTAAACTTTTTTTTTTTTTTTTTAAGTAGACTGCATGCCCAACAACGGGGCTTGAACTCACAACCCTGAGTTGCATGCTGTACCAACTAAGCCAGCCAGGCACCCCACCCCCCCCCAAAATAAAACTCTTTAAAGGAATTTTGTGATGGAAATTATTTTTTGTACGATCTACAATAAGTATAAAGAAAGTAATCTGTGCAATAACCCTTTTCACTATTTAAAAATCAGAACTCTAAGATGAATTGTTAAGGAGAGATGAAGTTTAAATTTTCAAAGCTAAATATAAAAATATAAGCAATGACTGAAGAAAAATGACTCATTACATTAATGTAAATAGTAATAGTGGAAGATTTCATCTTGACAGTGTACTAGTGATGCAGTTGATATAGTCAAAGCATTAAAATCAACTGAAGTCATACTTAACCTTCATTTACATCCAAAACTTAAGTATGTCTGAATGAGTCACTGGTAATTACAACATAGCATCCAAAACAGGAACTGCGGGTTCTTAAAATTCAAGCATCTTTAGAATAAACACACCCAGCTTGGAATGGAATGAAAAACCAAGAGTTATATAACAGGAATGCTAGGCTTTTTATATCTTTATAATCATTCTTTAGATTTATATTCATACTCTCCCCCTGGGTAGAATTTACTGATTCTCATAAAAAGTTTTACCTAAAAAAAAGATTTAAGAATTTCTTTCAAGGGTGAGTAACCCAGAGAGGTCAAATCAGTAGAATTATATTTGCTTCCTAAATTATATAGCTTTTAATACTTATATTTAAAGGAAGGAATAAGCTGTTGAAAAAGATGAGCACATTAAATCCAAAATAAGTAGAAGAAAGGAAACACAAAATTAATGATATTAAAAATAAAGTTACAAAGCCAAAAGTTGGTTCTTTGAAAAGATTAACAAAATTAAAGCTCTAAGAAACCTAAATGAGAAAAGAAAAAGTACAGATTCTTATCAGGAATGAGATGGGGGATGTTATTGTAAATCTTACAGAAATTAAAAGGATAATAAGGAATATAATGGGCAACTTTTTTTTTTTTAATTATGGGCAACTTTAAACCAATAAATTAGATGAAGTCAACAAATTCCTTAAAAAATACAGCTTGCCAAAACTGATACAAGATGAAATAGAAAATCTGAGTAGCCTTATACCAAATAAATTTATTATCAAAAATATTCCTACAGAAGAAAACTCCAGATCCATGTGGCTTTATTGATGAGTTTTCTCAAACACTTAAGAAAAAGCTTTCATTCTACATAAACTTTCAGAAAATAGGGAAAAGGGAATACTTGCTTCCCATTTTTTTTAAATGAGGGGCACCTAGGTGGCTTAGTCGGTTAACTGCAGCTCAGGTCATGATCTCACAGCTTGTGAGTTCAAGCCCTGCGTTGAGCTCTGGGCTGACAGCTCAGAGCCTGGAGCCTGCTTCGGATTCTCTGTCTCCTTTTATCTCTCTCTGGCCCTCCCCAACTCGTGCTCGCTCTCTTTCTCAAAAATAAATAAACATTAAAAAAAAATTTTAATGAGAAAAGCATTATTACCACAGTACCAAAACCGGCCAAAGATACCTGGAGAAAAAGTGATATATCAATATACGTCATAAACATAGATGCAGAAATTGCTAAACTATTAGCTAATTTGACACAGCAATATGTAAAGAGCATAATATGTCATGATCAAGTAGAGTTTATCTCAGAATGCAATGTTGGTTTAACATTAAAAGTTAATTACTGTAATCCATCATATTAACAGAATAAATAAAGACCATTTTCATACATGTAGAAAAAGCATTCGGCAAGATTCAACACTGATTTATTATTTAAAACTCTCAGCAAACTAAGTGCTCTCTTCGGCAGCACGTATACTAAAACTCTCAGCAAACTAGGAAAAGAAGGAAACTTAATTTGATAAAGGGCATCTGTGGAAACCTACAACTAACATACCTAATGTTGGAAAAGTTAAGCCCATCACTGGACAACTGCCTGTCAGACAATATATGTTCCCATTTCTCCCTCTTCTACCTTTGCTGAGGTTCCTCCAGTTTTTACCCCAACCTTTCTGCAACTATCGCCATCCCCTGTTGCTTCCTGTGCTCATTGCCGAGGTCTTTCTCAGTATTTGAACTGTGAAGCAGATGAATGCCCCATCTGTGAAGCTCAGAGAGTATGTTCGCCAGGTAAGCAGTCCCAAGGTCAGAAGGTTTGGGGAATCTATTGATTCAGCAGATAATTATAAAATCCATCCCCAGATGAAGGTGAAACTAGTTGATTCAGCAGCAAAGAGTCCAAATGAATAAAATATTCCTTTCATGTACTTATGTGATAGAAACACCATTCAGCAGAAGACAAGGAGAAATTCCTAAATATTCAGTGCTAAAGCCTTCATTTTAGAGGATATAGCTTCAATTGCATCAAATCAGAGCTATCAGAGCTGAAACAGGCACAGTGCAGTGATGTGGCTTGCCCAAGATCCCACAGCTAGTAACTGGTAGAGGCAGAGTTTGACCTCACGTAGCATGCATCCAGAGCCTGGTACTTGTTGAGGCTTTTCCCTTTTGGAGGAGTAGGGGACTTTAGATGTCAACATACCTGGAAGAGAACCTCTGGGACAGACCCATGAGGGTGGGGGAGGGGTGGAAAAGGTAACTTTCATGATGCTCAAACTGCGAGATACTTGACAAGAAAATGTCTTGGGTACTACTGGGAATGGGAGAGGAAGAGAGAACAGAATGAGGCGGGCTGTGGGGGAAATACTAGACTAGTTCTCCAACTTGAATGTGTTTGTGAATCACTTGGGAATCTAGTTAAAACACAGGCTCTGTTTCAGTAGTTTGGAGTGGAGCCTCACTGCATTTCTAACAAGCTCCCAGAAAATGTCAGCGCTACAGGTCAGACTGAGTAGTGAGTGTTAAAGAATATATACATAAGTATAAAATATGAATCATAACTAGCTCTTAAGCTAATGGCCTGGCCAAACCAAGGGCCATTTATTTACAGTTATTTAGCAAATACAAAAATTTATACAAAAGTTGTACAAAAAATTAGGCAATACCAGTTTCTTAGTTCAGTTCCAAGTTTACAAGTTGATATCAGAAGCTAAATTTAAAACATGTGAAGCCTTAATAAAGATGAGTAGATGGGTAATGATCAAAAATTAAGACTGAAACAATAATATGGTTATAACAATAGTATTAATGAGGGTGAGAGACTTCTTGTTAAATACAGTCATTTAGACATGGGTCTATCTTTGTGCCTTTAAAAAATTCCTCTAAAATGACAATAAGGAGGTGTTTTTGTTTTTGTTTTTGTCTGTAAAGTACCATTCAGGACAAAGAGAACGAAGAAAATAACAACTGTGTACAATAAGTGTTCACAAAATTTTGGAAGATAAAAAGATGGAGGAGGTGCTAATTGACTTAAAAAAAAATGGTGGCTGCTGAAACTTACATGCAGTGGCTGGGACTACTAATAAGAAGCAAGCTAATTGACACAGTCGAATCCCAGAAAGACTCGGGAATTAGACGAAACAGGCATACTGGTAAGAAGGAATAGGTGTGAGGTTAAAAAGGGTGGGGAAAGGATTGGTTGAAAGTCTGTACCGGGAAGAATTAGAATATATGTGGAATCTAAAAAACAAAGCAAACAAAAAATAGAAACAGACCCATATACACAGTGAACGGATTGATGGTTGTCAGAGGGGAGACAAGTGGGGTGATGGGCAAGATGGGTGAAGGCGAGTGGGAGATACAGGCTTCCAGTTATGGAAAAAATAAGTCCTAAATAGTAACAGGAAAACAGTTAATATACAAAGAATTGCCCTCACAATAGCATCAGGCTTCTCTGTAAAGCAAAATTTGTTAGATGCCAGAAAAAAATAGAGTGATGCATTCAGAATTCTGAAGAAAAATGATAGCCAATTGGATGGCCAAACTGTCAATCATGTGTGAGGCAGAACAAAGACATTTTTGAATATGCAGTCTCAAAAAATTACTTTCCTGGGACGCCTGGGTGGCTCAGTTGGCTGAGTGTCCGACTTCGGCTAAGGTCATGATCTCATGGTCTGTGAGTTTGAGCCCTGAGTCGGGCTGGTGCTAACAGCTCAAAGCCTGCAGCCTGCTTTGGATTCTGTGTCTCCCTCTCTGCCCCTCCCTCCACTCGTGCTCTGTCTCTTTCTGTCTCTCAAAAATGAATAAACATTAAAAATAATAATAAAAAAAAATCCCTTCCTATGCACCCTTTCTCAAGAAGCTATTAGAAGATGTGCTTCCCCAAAACAGGAGCATAGACCAAAAATCAGGAAGCCATGAGATACAGAAAACAGGAGATCCAACATAAAAGAGAGATGAAAGGTATGCCCAGTGTATGATGAAAAGGAATCCTGGGAAGGCACTGTCCAGAGTGGAGTCAAAGTCGGGGGCTCCCGGGGGAAGATCACCTGGAAAAAAGTCAGAATTGTAGGCTAAGGTAAAGAGTTGACAAATGTAGAATATTGTATTTGGAGGCTGTTTGAGTGGGACGATGTAGCCGTAGATAGAAAAGTAAGCAATAGGGGCACCTGGGTGGCTTAGTCGGTTGAGCGTCCGACTTTGGCTCAGGTCATGATCTCACGTTCCGTGAGTTCGAGCCCTGCGTCGGGCTCTGTGCTGACAGCTCGGAGCCTGGAGCTTGCTTCAGATTCTGTGTCTCCCCCTCTCTCTGCCCTTCTCCTGCTCATGCTCTGTCTCTCTCTGTCTCAAAAATAAATTTAAAAAAAGAAAAATTAAAAAAAAAAAAGTAAGCAATAAAAACACAAGGCTATTATAATATTCAAGAGAAAAGGAACTGTTTTACACAAAAAGAATTATAATCAGAATTTACTACATGGCTCTGCAGTTAAAAATATTTACATAACTATAATAATGGAAACATAACAATCACCTCATCCAAACACGTGATAACAACTGTAGTAGAGGGCTGGTCAGGGAGGCCCCTGGGTGGCTCAGTTGGTAGAGCCTCCGACTTTGGCTCTAGGTCATGACTTTGTGGTCGTGGGTTCAAGCCCTGCATTGGGTTCTGTGCTGACAGCTCAGAGCCTGGAGCCTGCTTCAGATTCTGTCTGTCTCTCTGCCCCTACCCTGCTGGTGCTCTGTCTCTCTCTCAAAAATGAATAAACATTTAAAAATTTTAATTAAAAAAAATTCCAAATAGTGCTGTAGGCATGAAAAGTTGTGTCCTTCCTCTCTCATTTCCCATCCCTCTGTCTCCCTGTTTTTCTCCACAGGGGTAACCACTGCTGTGGAAACGAGAGCCTACTGTACGTATTTAACATCTTGACTACTGTTCCATGTCAATACATATGCCTTCACCTCTTTTTTGGCCATATGGTATCCATAGAGACCATAATTTATGGTTTGAAGGATCCTTCTAAAAGGTTAGCATCCAGAAGTAAGTATGACCCTCCAGAGGTCAGCCCAACGTGAGCAGGGCGCAGGAAGACTGCTCAGGGCTGGTGATTAGGCATCACTCACTTCCTGTCAGAAAGCTAAAGACCACTGTGTGAATCGGGGATCTTCACTGCTTCCCTTATACCTCAAAATTCTCCAGAGCCAAATAATTTGCCTTTGCTACACACGCACGCACACACACACACACACACACACACACGCACATGCACGCACACACACACACATATACACACACCCACACACGAAGAGAGAGATCAGTGTTCTCTAGATCTGTATCTGTAGGTAGATTTATAGATATAGACACACACACACACACACACACACACACACACACGGAGGATTGGCTTCTCACTGGGGCTTATTAGCATATCAAAATGTTGACCCACCCTGAGGGAAACAAACACTCTTGTGTTGATTAAGGAGGTGACTGAAGAACTCCCCTATTTCTTCCTGTCCCTGTGGCAGCCTCTTGTGACGTCTCATTCCTGTTGCATATCCCACCTCTGTTTCCTTCCACCTCAGAGCAGCCCTGGAAAATCAATGGAAGGGACTATATCCTCTGATTAGAACTTGCTTGCTTGACCCTTAACATAGACTCAGCTCTTTCTGTGATTGGATCCCAGAATCTTCAGTTAGAAATGAGCTTAGAGATGATTTCTTCTATTTTAAAAATGAGGAAACAGGACCAGAGAGGGGAAGTGACTTGCTCACAGTAACACAGCAAGTAAGTGCAGATAGCTGACTTCTGGACAGAGTCCTTCCTTTGAGTATTTTCTGTCCATATTTGTCTCCTGATCTAACGGGGCTGTGTGGCTTGCCCAAGCCTCTCTGGCTATCACATTTCATCACATGGTCAATGGCCAGAGGGTGGGTGGGGGACTGAAAAAGGGAGAAAATGAGCCCTTACACCAGTGGTTTTGGTGGGGAGCACAGGAAAGCATTTGGCTGAAATGAAGGTTTGGGATAGACTGCATTTCAGCCATCCAGGGACTTTGGACAGTTACTGTTGCAAACACTCTAGAGTTCCCTCCTGAACATGAGCCTGTGTATGTGACACCTTGGTGCAGGAAGCCAATGATACCCGTGTTTAACAGGTGACCTGAGCCCCAGGGAACTATATGCGAGCTGGGTCACACAGCATGGCCTAGACCAGGCCTGGGAGTCCTGGATCCCACTTTGCTTGGCCCAACCTCCAGAGAGGTCCTCAAAGGCTTTTGAGGGGTACCCATAGAGGATAGGCAGAGGGTTTCTTTAGTTGTTGGCAGAGCCTCAGGAGTCCTGTGACCTTCCCACCTGCTGTGAGTCACCAAGCCTGTCTGACACTTGAGCTCCCGGTGGCTTCTTTTCGGACCCAGCTCATGTTCCTCTCTGGGGGACATGCCCCAGCTTGGAGGTAACTGAAGACCCCTTTCTCCTATTAGAGATGGAAACTGAACCATAGCTTTTGGTGGGGCCCCTGGATATTCATGACAGGGTCACTACTTGGAAGCAGGCTAAGAGAACATGGTATTATGGAGAGCAAGGGATGCTTCTTGCAGTTCTCTAAAGTCAATTGTGTTTGTGTGCCTCAGAGCCCTTGGACCTGCTGCTTCTCCTGCCTGAGGTGGGCTCAGCTCCCAGCCCCATCTCCTTTATCTGGAGAACCATCCTCACAGACTCACTCATCTTAGCCACAATCTCCTCTGGGAGATCTTCTCTCTGAGCTTCTAACCAAAAAGCCTCTGGCTCCTAAAATTCCCCATTCCTCCCCTGTCTTAGAATTTAGCATCAGGTACTGAAATTACTGGTTTCAATATGTGTGTGGCCAAGTTCTATAAATGACCCACGTGTGTTTGAAAAGAATACATCTTGTTTAGCTATAGTGTGCAGTGTGCCATGCAGGGCCATTATATTAAGCTTCTAAATTGTGGGGTTCAAGCCTTTTTTTCCTTAATTTTGTTTTTGTCTGCTTGATCTATCAATTATGGAGAAAGGTGTATTAAAATCTCCTACTTCCATGTAGGACTTGGCAATTTATCCTTATAATTTTGTCAGTTTATGTATGATACAAGTTGAAATCTTTTATTAGATGTATGCAGTCTTTTAATTTTTATATCTCTTAAAGATTTAAAAATATTTTAGAGAGAGAAAGCATGAGTAGGGGATGGGGGCAGAGGGAGAGAGAGAGAATCTTCAGCAGGCTCCACACTCAGCACAGAGCCCAACACAGGTCTTGATCCCACAACCTTGGGATCATGACCTGAGCCAAAATCAAGAGTCAGACGCTCAACTGACTGAGCCCCCCGGGGGACCCAATTTTTATATCTTAATTGAAACCTTTATCAATATGTTATGATGCTCTGTTTTTAATTATATCCTGACTTGGCCCCCCCCCCCCCACTTATGTAACGAGCATTTTTCCTTTGGAAACTTAAGGACACCTATAGATGCTACATATGGATAAACTATAATTTAATGAACTTGTCCTCTATTATTAGGTATTTACTGTTTCCAATTTTTCACTTTTATAAATCACACTGTAGTTAGCATCTTCATATACAATTATTTCAGATTATTTCCTCTATTCCTCTATTCCTTGTAGTGGAATTACAAAGTCATGGTGTATGAACATTTTAATGGCTTGTCATGTATGTTGTTTCTTCATAGCTGTTGGCCAAATTAGAATTTTCAACGCAAAGTCACCCAGTTGGCTCTCGTTGAACTATCTTTTCCTAAAATCCCTCAGTGTTTTTGGCTTCGTCTTTTTTGTCAATCAGGCATCCCCTATATTTGTGCACTTGGCAGACAATATATGTAATTGAGAACTTAAAATATCTCTGCTAAACATCGCCTGTTAGATTTGGCCCATCCCCTCCAACTTGCCAGTATCTCTTAGCCTCTGATTTGGCACTGACTGCCACCGACGTGGGGTCCATGTCTTCTGTAGCTTCACTCAAGTCCGGATGGAAGTGATGAAAACAGAACCCTATAAGGATATCGAGTTCTTTTCCAATAAGACTAATAGTTACAGTTTATTAAAGATTTACCAGGCACTAGGCAGTACACATGCGTTAACTCCTTGGCTCATCACAACCACGCCCCCCCCCCCCCACCACCACCGCCACATAGTAGGTATTATGGTCACCATTTTAAGATGTGGACACTGAAATTCAGAGAGAAGAACTCTAACTGGTCACGCCGCTCTAAGCTAGTGGAGCCAGTATACCCACCCTGAACTCGGGTTCTGGCCTGCGACCAAACCGCCACAGCCCTCCTCTAGAGGAATCTACCACCAGGTGGCAGTATAGCCAACGAACTCAGGAACTTCACTTGAGAGCTGAAATTAGCCACAAAACTGCATTTTTTCCCCATAAAAGCAGCACTGACTCTTATTGACATGCCTAAAACTAGATTATTCAATAAAATAAACATTAACCCAGCAGGCACATTCCTCGGGGTAAAAAGATAATAAAATAAACAGACCTTTGAACTTGGACCTTTCTAGCCTAGATTTCATCAATATAATTCCTTGGGGGAAAAGGTCTGTTCCTAACTCATCTGCACTTGGATGATTCTGTCTGATTTGCTGCCCACTCCATGCTGCCTAACCCCC
>NW_024412403.1:71629433-71631899 GCF_014898765.1 Herpailurus yagouaroundi | reverse complement strand
CACTTCACCCTGGTAAATAACCCCGATTTTCCGCTCCCAAACGTTGTCTCGTAGCCAGCTTCCCGCCCCCCCCCCCGCAGTAGTGCAGCCCCGCAGCAATCGCGGCTACAGGGCAGTCCTCCATTGGGAGAGCCTATCAGAATCTGGCTTAGAGAGGAGGCGTTCTCGTCCGAGCCCTCCAGGGGGTTCAGATAGTCCCGGTTTGGGGGAAAATCCCCGACACAGAAGGGCGTGCCTCTTTCTGATCTAAGAGTCCACAAACCCCTCGCATTTCTTCCATCCTCCAGTCACAGTCTGAGATGTTCTGCGTCCTTAAAAAAGTAATTAAATAAATAATTATTATTTTTTCTTTTTACAGTTCTTGAACCAGCGTGAGGGTTTTTGCTCTCTGATTTCCCTCTCTTGATCAACAGCATATTTGAACACAAACACATGCTCATTTTGTCGAACTGTACTATATTTCAACAGAAATAGAACATAAATAGGATGTTGTTAACATTCCACTACACACTGGTTCTGCCTGGATGGTCCCGGGTTGAGCTCAAAGCCGCTCCCAGTGGAGTCCTTGGCTGTGAGCTGACGACCTCCTAGGGCTTGGGGAGGGTCTCTCTGCATCACCCCAGGCTGTACTGGAGTTAGGGACCTCCGGGAAGGGGTGGGAAGCTAGGGGGTGGGTGAATTAGGAAAAGCTGGGGTGGGGGGAGGGAGGGCGGTTTGGGGGCCCTAGGCTGCAATCCAAGGGTTCTGAGGTGGAGTTTCAGGCCTGGTTTGACTCCTGGCTCCACCTTTAACAAGTTCTGTGATTTCTGGTAATTTATCTAAGTTTGCTGAACCTCAGTTTCTCAGTGCAAAGTGTGGGTACATATAGCACCTACTGTGCTGAAATGTTGTATTAGATAAAGTAATGCACATCAAGTGCTTAGCACAGTGCCCAGCTCGTGTTGTCCTAAGTGCTCAGTAATGTTGGCTATTGTTTGGTTTAAGTAGAGAATCAGAGATAGCTCATGAAATCATGGACCACTACTGCTCATGGGCCCACAGACACCATCATAGTTTGTGCTATGGTCTGAATGTTTGTGTTCCCTCAAATTTATATGTTGAAGTACTAATGCCCAGTGGGATGGTATTAGGAGGTGAGGCCTCTGGTCCCGAGGGTGGAGCCCTCATGCATGGGATTAGTGCTCCTATAAAAGACCCCACAGAGCTTCCTCCCCTGCTCTGCCAGGCAAGCACACAGTGAGAAGCTGGTAGTCTGCTACCCTGAAGGAAGAGGATCTTCACCAGAATCCAACCATTCTGGCCCCCAGAGCTGTAAGAAATAAATTTCTGTTGTTTATAAGCCACCTAGTCTGTGGTATTTGTTATAACAGCTTGAAAGGAGGAGGAGAGTCTAATTTTCTTAAATAACTAGGTGTCTTGCTTTATCAGCTTGAATGAAAATAAGGAGCTATTTTTTAAGGTCTGAGTAAGTGATTCCAAGCAGCCACCATACTACTAACTAATGATGTTTTCCTATTATTTGTCAAATATACTTCAAATTTTTTTTAATGTTTATTTGTTTTTGGGAGAGAGAGACAGATCATGAGCAGGGGAGGGTCAGAGAGAGAGGGAGACTCAGAATATGAAGCAGGCTTCAAGCTGTCAGCACAGAGCCCAACGTGGGGCTTGAACCCATGAACCACGAGATCCATGACCTGAGCCGAAGTCGATGCTTAACTGACTGAGCCACCCAGGTGCCCCTGTCAAATATACCCAGTCAAATATACTTCAATAAAGCTTTTTAAAAATTGTTTAAATTTAGTTTTTGACTTTTAAAATTTATTATTTTTTAAAGAGAGAGCACAAGAAGGGGAGGGGCAGAGAGAGAGAGGGAGAGAGAGAATCCCAAGCAGGCTCCACACTCAGCACAGAGCCTGATGCGGGGCTCAAACTCACGAACCGTGAGTGGCCTGGGCTGAAACCAAGAGCTGGATGCTTAACCAACTGAGCTACCCCAGGTACCCCCTTCAATAAAGCTTTTAAAAAATAAATTTTTAAGTTAAAAATTTTTAAAAAGCATCCAACCGATAATCAATCTAGAGACCCCTGGGTGCTTCCTAGTCATGGTCACTTCACCTCTGAGAAGATACAAATAGGTCAAAAGGGCCCTTCTTCATGTGGCTGCTGCTGAGAAAGCAGGTACCTAGCAGTGCAAGGCCATGTCCACTCAGGAAACTCCTGGGCCTCTGAGGCCTGCCTGCCATGCTGCAGTTGTGTCTCAGGGCTCAGGACTGGGTTGAAGACTCCTCTCTCTGTAGGGTTATGGTCAGCCTCTGGCCAGCCTGGGCTCCCATGGAGATGGTGTTTTAGAGACTGAGCTCTTTGAACTTATCCACGTACAGACTCTCTTCAGCCTGTGCTAGTTTCCCCCATAGCTCATGAAGAGCAGATCACCTTGAAGCTGGAGGCTGGGGCTCACTGTACTTG
>NW_024412403.1:71601768-71629333 GCF_014898765.1 Herpailurus yagouaroundi | reverse complement strand
AAAAAAAAAAAAAAAAAAAAAGGCAGCCCAGTGATGCTATGAACCTTCCTCCCACTCCTAGCCAGGATCAACTTGCCCTCATCATCAGAGCTGCTCCCTGTCCTCCCAACACCCAAGTCTGATCCCTAAAACTCCAGAGGAAGTCCTTTCTCTCCCAGTCCCTAGGGCCACCATCATTCCTGCCCATTTCCTTCAGGAGAAACTAGCATCCTGCTGCCCCTGTGTTTTGATGAAGAAACTGAAGCCTGAGAGAGGGGAGTGGCCCAGGACACGCAGCTGGTCAGTGGGCTCAGCCCACGTGTCCTGACGCCCAGCTTAGAACCCTTTCCCCAAACCATAATGGGCCTAGGTTAGAATGGTGAAATTGGGAGGAAGAGAGAAGGGTCAGGGGTCAGGGGTCAGGAGCAGGTTAGTTAAGTCAGTACTGCAGAGTGTTGTGCGGGCAGTTGAGTTTGCAGTTGGTGGGGTGGAAGTGACGAGGGGCCTGCTGGATGCTGGTTTTCATTTTTAGTAGGAACTTCCCTCAAGAGTTCCTCAAGAGTTGTGCAATTAGGTGCTTAATGAATCAGAAACACTTTTTTGAGGATTAGAAGGAAATACCCGGCACTGGTTTATGGGCTGTAGGGCTGTTTAAAAACCAAAACCAAAACCATGAAGTCTGGGGACTGTGAATTCCACTCATTTGCATATGAGCTGCCATTAACTTGTAGATTGAATTTGGGGCCCTAACAAGGCGCACATAAAATTAAATTAACTAATTAGTGCAAATGTCTACAACTGCTCTCAGGACAATTACTCAATGAGGGAGCAGTGAGAACCTAGAACCTTTGAAAAACCAGGCCCTTCTTTTCCCAGGCAGCTTTATAAATGCGGAGTTGCAAAAAGCACAGAGACAGAAAAGGCACCAACACCACCCCAGAAGCCCGCATGCTGTCGGGTGGGGTCAACACTTCGCCATCAGAAACCAGAGACCACCCTGTCCCGATCTGGTAAGGCCTGACCTCCCTACACTGCAGACCCTAGATCCCCTCCTCACGACACTCTTCTTTATTGAAGCTGGGAGCAGCTTGGCCTCAAGGTGCTTGGGTACAGGTGGGCAGCCCATGGGGACATTGACTCCAGTTTGGAGCTTCTTGGGGTCAAAGCGTGAGGCATCCCAGCTGCTTGGAGCACTTTATCACAGACCTGTGAGAAGAAATCTGGGGAAGACAGCTGTTGCCCCTCCTTCCACATTAAGGCAGTGGATCCCAGTGTGGCCCCTGGACTGGTACCCTCCAGGTGAGTCTGAGGTGTGTTTGAGGTAAGGGGCTGGCCCTAAGACTTCCTGGGACCGTACTAGCTTTGTGGCTGAGCTTGTGGACGTTCCATAGACAGGCTTGTGCTCCAGTTCTGGCTTTGGGTGGATGGGACTAGGGTGAGGTCACTGGACACCTCTTGTAAGGCATAGATTGTAAGAAGGCCCTGCCTCTCTGGACCTTGCAAGCAGTTCAGCACCTGAGAAAGAGGTGCACCCTGGCACCAGTCCCCTTGATGGCCTCACCCTAGTCCCAGCCCGGTATGTATGCAAATTTGAACCTTACAGAACCCAGTTCTGTTTCTTTTGGTCTGAGATGGAGCCTGGGAATATGCATTTGTGTCATTTATGGAGTTGAGTTAGTCTGATCATCAGCTGGACTTGGAGATTACTGGCTTCACTTCTCTGAACATCAATTTTCTGGTCAAACAGGGTAAGAGTATCCTTCCCACGGGGTTGTTGTGGGGAATAAACAAGACAATGCATGTAAAGAGCACTTCGCGTCAGCCTAGCATTCAGTAAGCACCCAACAATGGTGGTGAGGGAGGAGTTCCTTGGGGTGCGGGTGGGAGGGTGGGAGGGTTCACCCCAGCAATTGTGTGCCCCATCTCTCTCCTGACTGGAGTTCATCCATCCTGACTGGAGGACCTCCTCCTCCCTGAGGGGGAGGGAGTTGTGGTGCCTGTGTTAACCCCATCCTTGCCAGGAGTCTGGTTACAGACTGGCGATAGGACACAGGATGGTCTGGACACCCTCTGGAAGAGGAGCTTCGGGTTGTCCCATACAGTGACATTCTGCGGCAGCAGGCTCTCCCCTGAGTCCAGGGAGGAAAGGCAGTGTGACTGTTTACTTAAAGTAAACAGGAGTCAAAATGAAAGGAGAAAGGGAACAGACGGTTGTGGAAGACCAACTAAGTGCAGCTGCACTTATAGTCTGTCTCATGAAATTGTCCCAAAAACCAGAGAGGTAGGTAGTATTATCTTCCACATTTACAGATGAAGAAACTGAGATGCAGAGAAGTTAAAGCTGTTCCAGACCTCAAGTTTTTTGCCTCATGTGGTGGTGTTCAAACTGTGCTCTGTGGAACCCAGGCCATTTATGTCACTTTGGGGGCCACTATAGGGGCAAGGAAGGGACCCAGCCCCAGCTTGGACCCCCACTCTCTCTTCAGCTGTCGCATAGCCTTTAACTGGTTTGGGCCCTGAAATAAGATTCTTCCAGGATTTCCTGGCTGACAAACGTGTTGAAAAGATCACTGCCCTGCACCATCCGTCGTCTTCCTGCAGACTTTCAGGTGTCAGTATATGCCCCAGGCAATCCCAGACTCAGTGCCACATGATCTGAACATGACGTTCTTCAGGCCTCAGCTTAAACTGGGGGAGTGAATGTGAAAGATACTAGACATCTAAGTGAATGTGAGACGGAATTCCCATATGTCTTGAATTTCCAAAGAAATTTGAAGAACTAGTTCCACCTCTCTTGGACTCCTCAGACAGATCAGGGATACGAAAATGGTTTAGTGTGTGGGGAGAGAGGATGGTTTGCGAAGAGATTTCCTCAGAGAGCTCTGCTGTCACGCTGAATCCCCCAACCTGACCACGTGGGAAGAAAAGGGGTGCCATCTACTTCACCTCCAACCTAGTCGGAAAGGCTTCTGTGGGGCTTACCAAGTGTTTCAGTTACCTATTGCTGTGAGAGAGACCACCACAAAAACCAGTGCCTTCAAACAACTATAATCATTGATTTGTTCAAAATTTTAGAACGTGGGCCAGGCTGAATGTGGACAGTTTGTCTGCTCTGAACACTGTCAGCTCCAAAGTGACTCACTCATCTGGCTGGCAAGCTGGCACTGACTGATGACTGGGAGTTCAACTGGGATTGTTGGCCAAGGGGTATGGTTCTTCTCTATGTGGCTTCCTGGGCTTCCTCGTAGCATGGAGGCTAGGTGCCAACAGAGAGGAAGAGGAAGGTGCCAGTCCTCTTAAAGGATGGGCCCAGGACCAGCAGAGTCCCTTCCAGCACACACGGTTGGGTAAGCAGTCACAAGCTAGCTTAGATTCAAGGGGTAGAGTAATAGATTCCTCTTCTTGATAGCTGGGTGGGCGTGCATATAAAGGAAGGGCAGGAATGGATGGTGGTCATTTTCGGAGAGGGCAACCAAACCACAAGACCTCTGGAGTCGAGGGGGGGTGTGGAACCTGGTAGCTGTTGCCCTTTTCTGGAGTAGGACAGGCAGTTGCACTGATTCAGGGCTTTGGGGGCAGAGCCAGGAGCTTGCTGGTGTCTTACGATCATTCTGGACTTCACTGGAGCCAAGGGAAGTGTGAGTGTTTCCCAAGGATCAGAAGTGGACTAAGCAGAGGAGTGAGCCCATGGGGCCTGAGCAAGAAGCTCGAAGTAAGA
Source organism: Herpailurus yagouaroundi (assembly GCF_014898765.1). Taxonomy (NCBI): domain Eukaryota; kingdom Metazoa; phylum Chordata; class Mammalia; order Carnivora; family Felidae; genus Herpailurus; species Herpailurus yagouaroundi. The sequence continues at coordinate 71,625,636 of NW_024412403.1, read as the reverse complement.
TATCATGAGTGGCCACCCAGAAAACAGATGCATCATGTGGATCGAGGGAACTATGGGAGGAAGGTCCTAAGTGTGGGAGTCTTGAGCAATCCATAAAAGCATACATAACAGAAATTCTGCTCTAACCCTGTCTGCCCTGAGAGTACAAAGCTGCCATGTAGCATGTGACTAGGCCCCTTACCTCCTCTCCTGCCCTTTCCCCTCATCTGGTGATGATGGGAACAGCCACTGTGAGGTGGGGACATGAGGGGAACTGGTTGAAGGAAGAAGCCTTTCCCAGAGACGCACCAGCTTCTGTGAGAGGGGAGAGACTCTGTTGTTTGGTTTTTTTATGTTTATTTATTTATTTTCAGAGAGAGAGTGTGCACCAGTGGGGGAGGGGCAGAGAGAGAGAGAGAGGGAGAGAGAGAATCCCAAGCAGGCTCTGCTGTCAGGGCAGCAGAGCCCTACATGGGGCTCGATCCCAGGAGCCATGAGATCATGACCTGAGCCGAAATCCAGAGTGAGGCGCTTAACCAACTGAGCCCCCCAGGTGCCCCGAGAAGACTCTATTTTAAATGAAGACTGAAGAGTGACTAATATATAACCACTGAATGATGTTGCCTCTCACAACTAAAGTGACGATAACTGGGCACACAAAAATCATGAGGCCTGCTGAGTTTTCATCCTGTAGCAGAAGAAACGCTTTCCCCACTGAATAAAGTTTAAAAGGTAGTCGGAAACCAAAAAAAAAAAAAAAAAAAAGTTTATCTAGTCACGAACCATGCCTGTTCATCATACAGGTGCAGTCAATGAGTGGTGCCCCAGCAGATCCCAGCCCTGGGTCTGCCACTCCACAGCTGGAATGGGGCCATGGTCCCACAGTCCGAAGGCCATGGTGTGGAGCAGGGCAGAGAGAGCTAAGTGTTGTGCAGGTTGTTTGTCTTATTGACCTTGCTTTGCTTAGGGGGAGAGAGGCTCACTAGAAAGTTCACTCACATCCTGGGGAAGGCTTCCAAGGTGGAAAGGATTTTCATTTCTCTGCACGGCCTCAGATCCAGCAGATAGAGAAACTATCCCCAACGCTGTGGACCTTTTCCCCTGTCCTGGAGGTGTCCTCTGTCTCTTTCTGCCTTGAGTCTTGGGTCTAGAAATCACTGCACTCATCTCTCACAGATAGGTCATTGGGTATCTGCACCTAAAGATCTTAATAGTGCCTAGATGCCTGGGCTGCTCTGTGGAAGGCTCTAGTTGTGGAGTCAAACAGACTGGGAGTAGCTGGTAGTAAGGAAATGCCACATACATTGGTAAGATATGACCCTGAACTGCTATGTCCAGTCATGAGAGCAGACTCTCTTGTTGGTGAGAGAGCAGCTTGGAGCTGGAGCCCAACCTCTCCCCAGTCTCTCCTCAGCTACCCCTGCCTCCCACTCACTGCTCCCCCTTGACGCCCTGTGTCAAGTGTGGATACATCACCTTTCTCTCATGATCTGGACAGCTGAGATATGACTCACCTTTTTAAATAAGTTTTACCAAAAGCTTAGGACATACAAATGAGAAATGAACACAAAGAGGAATATGGAGGCAGCAATCTGGCTCACAAGGCAGGGCTTACTTTGTGACTTTCTCCAGAGGTTTGTCTCTGACCCGAGGCCTCCCAGCTCCATAGGGTAGATACCACCTTAGCCACCCCAAGGTCAGGACAATGAGGCTTGTGGAAAAAAGTGGATTCCTCACTCCTGCCTGCCTAGGGCCTCATTTAATAATTCATTTTCCTGAGTGAAGAACTTTTCACTCCAGAAGAGGGGATTAGCCCTGGGAATGACCTCACCTCAAGTGAGGTATGTTTCAAGTGTGTATGTTTCAATTCATAATGTTCACATTATGTTTCAATACCATAACCCCAAGATTCATATAGTAGAGATTTCTATAAACACAACAGTAAAGCATTGATCTAGATTTTGTTTAACTCTTGAGTAACCAATAAAATCTCCTAGGATGCCTCCAGTCATTGGTACCATTCACCAAATGTTTGTACTTCATCTCCTGGCCATATTGTATGCTTTGAAGTTAGGTGCAGGCATGTGTGATGGTTTAAAAATATCCATATGTTCTTTGATACTCTTCCCTTCAGGAGCTGGGGCTTAGGTTTGCCTATAAGGTATGTGCTGGAGTTAATGACTCACTTAGAATACGTAGAATATTCTGGAAGTGATGTTATATGACTCCTGAGACGAGGTCATAAAAGGTTTTCAGGCTTCCTTCTTGGGTTCTGTCTTGACTTGCTCATTCCACGGGAAGCCAGCTGCCATGTCATGAGAACACTCAAGCAGCACTATAGAGAGGCCCATGTGGCAAGGAATGGTGGCCTGCTGCCAACAACTAGTGTTAAATTGCCAGGCATGTTAGTGAGTCACCTTAGGTCCCCCAGCTCCTGTCAACCCTCCAAATACCTGCGGCCCTGGCATCTTGACTGCAGCCTCGTGAGAGACCCTAGGCCAGAAACACCCAGCTAAGCTGCTCCCAGATTCCTGAATCCCGAAACTGTGTGAGATCATAAATATTGTTTTCCATTAAGTTTTGGGGTTATCTGTCATACAGCAACACATAACTAATACCTTATGACTTGCTTTGGCCTGTGACAATGGACAGAGTATTATTTCCAGGGAGAAGCCTTAAGGACAAGGTATAATCTGTGTTCTTGTTCTAGTCAGTTTGCAGCTGGTGGCTGTGTCATTAGCCTGACCCTGGAGTGAGGACTGTGTCTGGGTCAGGCGCCCAGCAAGGCAAAGATGACATGGCAGAAGAGACGCTGAGGAATGTTTAAAGACAGAACCATCCACAAGCCTGACATCCTGCTCACACTTAGCAGAAAGCAACAGGGGATGGTAAAACATCTCAGGCCAGTGTTAACACCCCAAATCTGAAGTGATGGGAGAGAGAGTAGTGGCCAGAATCAGGTGAGAGGTGTAGCTGTAGGAGAGGGCTACTTAACAGGACTGTAACCTTGGTAAAGAAACGCAGCTGCTGTCAGCTAAGAACCCTATAGGGAGGGCCCTGGAGGCAGAATGCACCCCCCTCCCTTACCTCCTGCTGGTGCCTCCCACTGCCCAACCTGCATAGTCTTAGGTCTTGGTGTTGCCACTATTTATATGACTCTTTAAAAATGGTACCAAACAACGGTTCAGTCTTTTAGCTTTTTAGGGATGCAATTTGTAGCTTATTCATTTTGATGGTTCATTGAAAGGAAATTTTTCTTAGAATAGTTGCACCACTGAGGCTATTCTGAAGTTCTTCTATGGAAGGAGTGGACAGTATCTGCTTTAGATACTTTTTCACAAAGAATTATTTTCTTCCTTGTGAGATGGAATGTCAAGATGCCTATTGGCCTCCTCTTGGCCTGCACTTTAAAAGTCTTGCTCATGGAGATAGTGGCCTCCAATTTCAGAACAGTACATCTTTTCCCAAAAGGCCTTTCATCCTTCCATAAATACATATGATGGCCTGGCCCAGTCCTAAATCCAGTTAGAGGATTTACACAGCAACCTCCCTCCCTCCAGAGCTGTGTTAGCTAATTCTAGGCTTTGAAGAGTCAGGAGTCTTTGCCAGAGAAAAGGCCAACTGAACGGGACTGAGTTTATAGGATGAATAAGTCAACTGCAAAGTCCTTGGGATTTGCTTGCTCTCACAGAGAACCTATGCCAGGTTGGAGTTCTCAAACCTCTCATTAGAGCCTTGTTATTCTAGTGAGGTCAGCCCTACCAAGTGTCTACCATTGAGGCATCCCTTCCTCAGAACTTCAGGTAGGTCATGATCAATCATGAATGCTGAAGATAAAATCCTTATTTCTTGAGAAATAATTATTGGCTCCTGCCTAATGTGGTCATTCTTGACGTTTGTACCTATGTGGAGCAGTAGCTTTCTCTGATGGTTGTATAGGAAGTCCAAGTCATAATAGTTGTGAGGTAACATCAATTCTCTTTTGGGAACTTTCAATGAAACTGTATTGAGAATTTGAGGACAGTTGATGGATTAGTTTCCTAGAGCTGCTGTAACAAAGTACTATAAACTGGATGGCTTAAAACAACAGAAATTTATTTTCTCACACTTCTGGTGGCTGGAAGTCCAAAATCCAGATCTTGGCAGGGCTGTGCTCCCTCTGAAGTCTCTAGAAGAGGATGCTTCCTTCCCTCTTCTAGCTTCTGGGAGACTCAGGTGTTCCTTGGCTTGTAACAGCATCAATGCAATCTCTGCCTCCATCTTCACATGGTTGTTTTCCCTCCGTGTGTGTGTGTGTGTGTGTGTGTGTGTCTGTCTGTCTTCTTATGAGGACACCAGTCATACTGGATTAGAGCCCAGCCTACTCCAGTATGACCTCATCATAACTACCTCCTGCAGAACATCTACAACAACCCTATTTCCAAATAAAATCACATTCTGAGAGGGTTGGTATTTCAACATATCTTTTTTTTTTCAATTTTTTTTTTAACATGTATTTATTTTTGAGACAGAGGGAGACAGAGCATGAACGGGGGAGGGTCAGAGAGAGGGAGACACAGAATCTGAAACAAGCTCCAGGCTCTGAGCTGTCAGCCCAGAGCCCGACACGGGGCTCGAATTCACAGACCGCGAGATCATGACATGAGCCGAAGTTGGCCTCCTAACCGACTGAGCCACCCAGGCGCCCCTCAACATATCTTTTTGGTAAACACATTCAACCCTTAAGAGTAGACAAAATTTACAAGTACTGCATAGGCTTAGACCTGTCTTTTTTTTTTTCTTTTAGAGGGAGGGAGGGGGAGAGAGAGAGAGGGAGGGAGGAAGGGAGGGAGGGAGAGGGAGAGAATCTCAACCAGGCTCCATGCTCAGTGTGGAGCCTGATGCAGGGCTCAATCCCACAATGCTGGATCATGATCCGAGCTGAAATCGAGAGTTGGCTGCTCAAATGACTGAGCCACCCAGGAATCCCAGCTTAGACCTGTCTTTAGAGCTCCTTGTTTGTTTGTTTTTTCAATGTTAACTTAAAGAAAATACCTGTTGGGGTGCCTGGGTGGCTCACTCAGTCAAGTGTCTGACTCTTGATCTTAGCTCAGATCATGAATTCACAAGTTCGTGAGTTCAGGCCCCGTGTCAGCCTTAGTGCTGACAGCAGGGAGCCAGCTTGGGATTCTCTCTTTCCCTGTTTCTCTGTACCATTCCCTCCCAAAATAAATAGATAAACTTAAGAAAGGGGAAAAAAAAAACCTGTTGAGCAGAACTCACACAGACCCTCTTCTCTGTAAGTTAGAAAAATATGTGATGTTCTGTTCTAAGACAGCTAATATTGGAAAGAAGCAGTTTACTAATGTAGACTCTGGAAGAACTGGCCCCACATCAAATTAAAATAAAGGTGTGTCTGTGGGGGGTGGGGAGCATGGTAAGGGCTACTCATACTAGGATAAATATAGCCCATCTTCCTGGAGCACCAATTTTGTTAGAACTTTTAAGGGGGAAACACATTTTTATGTATAACGCATTATGAAACAGACTGTAAAATTCACATGGATTTTAAATATAAATTGCAAATCTTCAAAGAAATTTTAGCTTACAGCTGGCCTTTTTGGGCTACAACCTCTTCTCACCCGCCCCCAGTTCGTATTCACGTGAGGGTGCTTTCATGGCAAAGCTGAGGAAGCACGGGATCTGAAAGTGCCTTGCTGGTGGTAGAGCTCCACATTTGCGAGGAAGACAGCAACATGACCAGAAGACAAAGTACCCAGACCCTGCCTTTCAGCTGTTTGCATAAGTACCTTCCCTAGGTTAGGAACAGCTAACTCGCCCCGTGCGTTTATGGCAGGTTCACAGAGAGCTGCTTAGGCGAATGGGTTTGACAAAATTTCTTTATAAACTGTTTAGAGAAAATAAGGGATCTGAGCATCCAGTTCCAATGTGTGGGGAGTAGAGGATATGTTTCCCATACCAATAAGCCATTCTCCAACACCAGCTGAATGTGCTATGATTCAACTCAGTTCTGGCACTATCTACTTGGAGATAGTGTCATACCCCCCTAGGTTAAGGGCTCAGTCCCACAAGACTGTTCCCAATCCCACCACTTCAGAGGCCAGTCACTATCACCTGTGCTTCTGACTGACAAGCTGTAAATTGGAGGTTCCAGCAACCCTTCCTTGCATTCAATTGATTTGCCAGAATGGCCCACAGAACTCAGGGAAAGCTTTTATTTGCTAGATTGCTGGTTTATTATGGAAGGCTATAACTCAGGAACAGGTGAAAGAGATGCATAAGACAAGGTATGGGAAGGGGCAAGGAGTCTCCATGCCCTCTGGGTGCACCACTCTCCCCTCCTCTCCATGTGTTCACTAACCCAGAAGCTCTCTGAACCCTGTCCTTTTGGGTTTTTATGGAGGGTTCATTACATAGACATGGTTGATTAAATCATTACCCGTTGACAATTGATTTGCCCTCCATCCCTTCTCCTCTCTTCCAGGTCAGGACATACTAAAAGCTCTAATCACATGGTTGGTTCTTTTGGTAACCAGCCCCCCATCTTTAGGGACTTTCCAAAAGTCACCGCATTAACATAAAGTCAGTTGTGGTTGAAATGGATTTGTTACAAATAACAAAACACTCATTTCACTTCACAGCCCTGAGTAATTTCAGAAACTGAGGACAAGACCAAATATTACAACAAAAGATGCTCTTATTTCTCTTATAGTTCAGGAAATTCCAAAGGTTTGGACAGTTCTGTGCCAGAAATGGGGATGAAGACCAAACATGTACTTCCTATTATGAATCACAATATCACAGTCTTCAGGGTTCCTTGATGCCCTTTATATGAGGATTCACATAATCAATTCCTGCTTGATTTAAAACTATTTTTAATGTTTATTTTTGTGAGAGAGAGGGGGAGAGAGAGAGAGAGTGAGCAGGGGAGGGGCAGAGAGAGAGGGAGACACAGAATCTGAAGCAGGCTCTAGGCTCTAAGCTGTCAGCACAGAGCCCGATGCGGGGCTAGAACTCACGAACCGTGAGATCATGACCTGAGCCAAAATCGGACACTCGACCAACTAAGCCATGCAGGTGTCCCTGTTCCTGCTTGATTTTAGATCCCAGAAAAAGCTGCCTCCGCAGAAGAATTAGTTAGAATTCTTTGTCTTATTGGACAATGAAAATTATGTAAATGATTGTGTTTCTTTTTGCTTCATTGCCAGATACCTTAAAACCAAATTTCTGAGATCTTATAATACGTCAACTCTGATGCCAGAAAATGCCTGCTCCTTCTGCCACCTTCAGATGGACTCTGAGCTGTTTCTTTCCTATACGTCAAGTCTTGTTTGGTGTGGTATACACCCACTCAGGTAGAGAGCAGGGCACAAATTACACTGAAAACATTTCTTCAATCAGCTTTTAAAGGATATGATCAATTTACAACTAAAATTCAGATCTAAGACCAAAAAACTACTAATACGGACTAAAAGACAAGTCAAGCCCTAGAAAGGAACAGCTCCTGGATATTATTTTTTTAAAAGGAAAATCTATGTACATTCACATTGTTTTGCTATTATAAACAATGCTGCAATGAATACTTATGTGTATAATTCTCCGATTAGTTCTTTAAGGTATATTTCTAGAAATGAAATTATTGTCCATATGGTGTAATGATTTTCAAGAGCAAGTCAATTTGCTGTGTGTATTAGGATGTTTTGGGTCACATGAGAGGAAGTATAGCACAGTGGTTGAGACTGGACTCCAGAGTTTAAATTCTGGTTCCACTGGCTTCTGCCTGGCTTCAAATTCTCATTTCACTACGGAGTAGAATTAAAAGTTTACTTTGAGAGATAATAGTAAACACAATGGTGTACTCAGCCAAAAAGCAGAATTAAAAAGAAATAGCAAGGGGGGCGCCTGGGTGGTGCAGTCGGTTAAGCGTCCGACTTCGGCCAGGTCACGATCTCGCGGTCCGGGAGTTGGAGCCCCGCGTCAGGCTCTGGGCTGATGGCTCAGAGCCTGGAGCCTGTTTCCGATTCTGTGTCTCCCTCTGTCTGCTCCTCCCCCATTCATGCTCTGTCTCTCTCTGTCCCAAAAATAAATAAATGTTGAAAAAAAAAAAAAAAGAAATAGCAAGGGAACATAAAAACTAGAAAGCATAAAACAAAATGAAAGAAGCAAGCCCAAATAAAACCATTACGAAAATGAATGTAGATGAGTGAAGCTTGCCTTGAGTAAACGACAGTGATTCTCAAATTGGGTCAACTATCAAATGAGAGACTGACTGCTTCTCACCCGAAGCTTACTCTTTATGGTGAAATCTGGCCATCATATCCAACTCACCACTGTCTCTGTTCTTGTCATGAAATGTAGATGGTCACTCATTCCAACGGAGTCTCTTCAGACCTTGTCTTTCTTAACCTCTTGGAAATATTTGGCGCTATTAGCCAAACCTGTACTCCTGACGTAGGCTTCTATAAAGCTGCATTTTTCCTGTCTGACTACTACTTCTAAGTGTCTTTTTCCTGTGCCTATCCCTTAAATGTTGGTACTGTTCCTCAGGGGGCTGCCCTGGGTGCTTTTTTTCTCCTTCTTTCTGTAAGCACTCCCAGAGCTTTAGTTACAACTCACATGCTGATGGATCCCAACTCTAGAATTCCAGTCCAGGTCTCACGAGAGATCCTGAGCTCCAGATCTGTATATCCAATTGCATATTGGATATTTCTATTCAGGAATTTTTTAGGAACCTCAAAATTCCACACTGCCCAACTGAACTTGTCATTTCTCCCATCTCTTCTTTCTCCTGTTACTAGTAAATGGCACCACCTGGTTGCTAAAATCAGAAGCCTGGGATCCAGCTTTGAATCCCTCTCCCTTAACCGCCCACCTCAAATAGACGAGACTTTCCTAACTATTTTTCAAAGTCCACTTGCTTCCTGGCAAGCTCACCACCAACACCCTCTTCTGACCCACCATGCTCTCTTGCCTGGCTAACTGAATAGCTCCCCAAATGGCCTCCCTACCTTTGGCCGTACCACCCTACAACCTAGTGTCCACTGTGCTCCAGAATGCTGCTTCTCTCACAAAAACATTGACCATGACACTTCCATGCTTATCCTTCAGAGACAGTCCCTTTGGGACTGGCCACTGAATTTCTTTTGTCTGGAGTGTGCCTTGCTCTTCTCACACTCAGGCCTTTGCACAGCTGTTTTCTTTCTCTAAAACATGACTTGCAATTCTCTTCTTAGCTTACCTCCTCCTATTCTTTACATCTCAGATTCAATGTCACTTTTCCGGGAAAATCTCAAGTAGTTTAGGGTTCCTGGCCATGTGCTTTGTTAAATAAATCACCATACAATTTCTTTACCATTTACCGCAAAAGTGTTGAAATTTTGTAATTGTCCTGTTTCCCTGCAGGACTGCAAGGTCCATGAAGACAAAAACTGTGTCTAAGTTTTTCACCACCATGCACCCTAGCATATACCACTGTGCCCAGTAATCATTAGATTCTCAGTAAATAGTTATTGAATGCATAGGAAGACATACAAGGATGTGTCCTCTCCACATTGCACAAAATGGCAAAAATACCTAGAAAATATAGCATTTTCTAATCTGAGGGGATAAGTTCAATGAACTTCCTATGCAGTGCAGTCATTAGGACTGTCATGGTAAAAAAATATTCAGTGACATATGGAAAGACGTTTCTCATACATTGTTAGGTGAAAATGACAGTGTTACATCTGTATAGCCTGGTCGTATTTTTGCTCTTGTGTTTTTAATTTTCCCTTAGAATTCTTTATTACATGCATTTACCTTTCTATTTATTTCGTTATTTTTCTTCTCAGCTTGTTTTCTTCCTGTGACTGTCGGCTCATGTTTTATGAAAGACATTTCTTCTTCCATTCTATCAAGGACACTAAACAATTTCCCGGTATTTTCTTCCTGTATCCTGCAGTAGCCTGCATTTTCAGGGATTTAGTCCTTTCCTCTTGTTATCTAGGGAGGAAGGGATTTGTCCTTCCTCTTATTCAGTAGCATTTTTTCATGGGCTCCATTTTTTTTTCTCTTTTTACTTACTTAGATTGAATGAAACAATTATCTCCTGCTTGGGAGATAATAGCATCCTTTTCTTAGATCAACAGCTTGAGAGGAGGTTGGTGTGAATGGTTCCCAGTGAAATTCTGAGTTCTAGCGGACTCTAGTACAGCTTTGCTCACTGAGGTGACGTCTTCTTCAACACCTACTGCCTGGCTCTTTGATTCTATGACCCCATATGGTACATGACAATTTCAATTCCTTTTCCATTAAAAGGAATCCAGGCTTCTGGGGGAAATGGAGTATTCCAGGTCTAGGTTGGAAATACGCAAAATAAACTTGAACGTCTCCTCATACCAGATAGTGAAGATTATGCATCAAAAGGATTCAGAGACCAATTTGAAGGGGCTTTCAATGCCAATTATGAATAATTTGAATATCAGTGAGGATAATTGCAATGGATCAAAACACATCACATAATTAAATCCATGCATTGACAATACCGCCGCCCCCTCAAGCCCTGATTGGTCTCTGTGGAAGGGTGCTAGAGACCAGCCCATTATTTTAAATAAAGGTAGGAAATCAAGCATTAATGTAGCCTTTCCTGTATGAACTGTATCACTGAGAAACCAAATATAGATTGTAGGGGAGTTACTTTTTATAGAAGTATCACAGTTGATAAATGAAGAAGGAAAGATAGAATTACAACCATTGGCAACCCATAAGGTAATAATGGCTCTAGGCTTGAATCATCAACAGCTACTAACATCACAAAGAAAGAGTTGCAACCAGACATTAAGGGACTCCTGGTGGAAGAACACAGCAACACCTATAAAGTAGACTTACCAAAAATATCTAACCTGACCAAGCCTCTAGGTTCAATTCCCTTTTACAGGAAATTCAGAGGATAGACGAACATGCTAAACATTTTGCCACCAACAACAGGAGGATGCAATCATCGAAAGCCAGATTGCAGGAAACTCCACCTGCTTCCCTCAACAATTTCCTAGGGGATATATAATGGTAGAGGGAGAATGTATAGAATCTAAAAAGATGTATCCCCAATGTACGGACCTTATTTGGATCCTGAGTCAAACAAACTGTCTTAAAAAGTCATGATATTTATCAAACAATTGAAAACTTGAGCACTGACTGGATTTCTTACAATATTAAGAAATTATATGAACTGCTGGGGTAATAGTGATACTGTATTAATGTGAAAAAATTATTTATTTTTAAAGATACATGTAAAATATTTACAGATGAAATGATATGATATTGAGAGTCTGTTTCAAATGGGGAGTGAATGGAATATAAAAGAAACAAGATTGGCCATGAGTTGATAATTGTTGAACTGTGTGATAGGAACACCTTAGAGGCTATTACTCATTGTACCATTCTGTTGATTTTCCACGTCTGACATTGTCTATAATAAAAAGTTTTAAAAATTGCAATAATCCCAAAACATTCAGTGAAATAACCTCTTAATACTTGACTCCCCAGTAAACAGTGCCTCTGTCCTTATGGCACTTTGGAATCTTCTAGCACCGAGGGACCTGCAGTGGGTCCCATCCTGCCCCAGTTACATTCTTCACTCAGCATCTACTGCTAACATCAAGACAAGTCAAAATTACCTTGAAAATCCTTTAAATTTCCCATGAAGTAATTAAATAAGGTATTGTTCTTCCTAAGCCTTGTAGACTGATTCTTATGTACATCAGCATTTGAAAAACAGATAAACAGGGGTGCCTGGGTGGCTCAGTCAGTTAAGCATTCAACTTTGGCTCAGGTCATGATCTCACAGCTAGTGAGCCCCACGTTGGGCTCTGTGCTGACAGCTCAGAGCCTGGAGCGTGCTTTGGGTTCTCTCTCTCTCTCTCTCTCTCTCTCTCTCTCTCTCTTTCTCTCACTCACTCTTACTCTCACTCTCTCAAAAATAAATAATAAACATTTAGAAATTTAAAAAAAAAGAGAAAGAAAAACAGATGAACAAAAGGAAGATCCGAAAACTTGGCATACTTTCTTCACTTGTTTTCCCGAATACACTCTTTCTTGCTTTACCTCCTACCTAGCTAGTTTTTTGCGGCTTTTCTGTCATCCCCCTCTAAATGTTGGGGTGCCCTAGGGACCAGTTTTTGGATCTCTTTTCTATCTACTCTAACTTCCTAGTGAATTCATCAAGTCTTATTGCTTTAAATAATGTCTACAAACTGATGACTCCCATATTTCTATCTCTAGCCCAGAATCATTCCCCTGAATGCCAGATTAATTTATCCAATTGCCTGCTTGACATGTCCATCTGGATGTCTAGTAAGCATCTCAAATTAACATATTTGAAATAGAATTCTTGATTTCTAAATCCTTCCCATCTTGCTCCCTCTCCAGTGCTCCTCTTCCCTATAAATGGCACCAGTTGCTCAGGCCCAAAGATAGAGTTGTCCTTAATGCCCTCTTTTCTTCAATTCCTATATTCAATCTTTCATTAAATCCTATTTGTTCTTCTTTAAAATAAATCCAGAATCCAATCACTTCTCACCACTCTTGCCTGGTTTATTCCCATAGTTTTGCAACTGGTCTCCTGGCTTCCACTCTTGCCCCGCTGACTGTTTCTTCTCAAACCTAGCAACCTAGTAGTCTTACATAGATCATGTTACTGCTCTTCTCCAAATCTGACCCTTGTGTCCCATCTCAGAGGAAAATCCGAAGTCTTGAAGTGGGTTATAAAAGCTTTCAAAATATTGTGCGGTGAACTCCACTACTTTCCTCTACCCAACCAGCCCTCTGATCTTGTGTCTATTATCGGTTTCATTGACTTTGCCCCAGCTCCGTTGACTTCACTGCTGTTCCTTGAACATGCCAAGTGCCCTGCCACCCCAAGAGCTCTATCTTCCTTGGTTCTTTGCTCAGTTCTCACATTATAACCTCCCATAACACACACACACACACACACACACACACACACACACACGTGTGCTTCTTAGCACTACTTCCCCCACTTATTCAACTTTATTTTTTCTATAACACTTATCCTCTGGTACACTATATATTTCTTATTACCCATCTTCTGTAAGGGAACATAAACAATCTAAGAACTGGAAATGTATTTTGTTCACTGTTGTATTCCCACTACCTACAATAGTTCTTGGTACATGGAGAGAGCCCCACAGTATTACTTGAATGGATAAATCAGTGAAGGAAGGAACAAGAAGAAAATCTAGATGTAGACGGGTAGGCATGAGACATTTAAGATACCTTTCAAATCCCAGTAACGAGTGGGGGGTGGGTGGGGAATTTGGAGGTGCTTCTGCTTGTCACCAGGTTTACTCCATCTCATTTTAGTATACAAACTCCTCCAGGGGCACCTGGATGGCTCAGTGGGTTAAGCCTCCCAACTCTTGATTTTGGCTCAGGTCATAATTTCATGGTTTGTGCATTCGAGCCCTGCATGGGGCTCTGTGCTGACAGTATGGAGCCTGCTTGAGATTCTCTCTCTCTCTCTCTCTCTCCCCCCCCCCTCTCTGCTCCCCCCCTCAAAATAAATAAACAAACTTAAAAAAAACCCCAAAACTCCAAAGCTGCCATGCTGTGATAAGCTCTATGGAGAAGCTTATATCCCAAGGAATGAAGGGATCCTCATTCCAACAACTACTGAGGAGCCAAATCCCTCCAACAACCCCATGAGTGAGGAAGGACGTAGGTCCTTCCTTTTTGAGCCTTAAGATGACTATGGATGGCTTTGTGAGAAACCTATAGCCAGGGGACCCAGCTGAGCCATTCCTGGACTCTGACCCGCAGGAACTATGGGGAAAAAATGTTGTTTTAAGCCCCTATGTTTTGGGGTAGTTTGTTACACAGCAATAGTTAGCAAGACAGAATTTGGGTTGGTGACTAGACCAGAAATTCCTTGAAAGCAGTGACTGTTTACTCAGCGCTTGCCAGATGAATATTTTTTAAATGACTGGATGACTTGGAGTTTTAATCTTTTTCTGTGTCTGTGTGTATTTTAGGGGAGAGTTGGGGAAAGCTACATCAGGCGGCTGCTAACTAGATGCTACTTTAAATGTAGTGTCTCTCTCAGTCTTGCCTATTCCTCTCTAATCCTGCCATCCCCATTAAGTGAACCTCTCAGAGGTTGTGATGATGTGGACGGAGTGGGGTTTCCTAAACAAGTGATCACTTTCCACCCAGTGTAAGATGCATATTTCAGAGATAGACGTAAGCAGAGAAGGAATGATTATTATCAATGACAATGGCCCCTTGATTAGAAATTTGAATGCTGCTCTTCTTAGACCACAACCTGTAGTTAACATTCACAGGTTATTGTTACAGATCGAGTTGCTTGAATATCTCCCTCTTCAGTTAAGATGTACATCCCTAGAGGTGTGGTCCCTAGGGAACAATCTCCACAGTATAAATGATGCATCACAGAGGGGACGTTTCTAGAGCCCATGATGCTAGTGCCCAGGTCGCCAGCATTTAATCCCTCATTTTGAATCTCAGCCAGAGAATGTGACAAATACAAGAGATTCAATACGTTAACTCTTAGGTCCAAGCATCTGATTTTTCCACATGCACATCGACACAGGCAATACCTACATTGAGACATAGTGAATTCCTTTCATCAGAAAGCTGACCGAGCCTCAAAGTAAAAATTCCTTATTGTACCAGTCAGAAGCTCAGGGAGAACTGCTCAGTTCTGCCAAGTCATGTGGTCTGCGGCCAAGCTGACAGGGAAACTAAAAAGCGTCGGATGTGAACATTTCCCTTTATACCCAGGTCTCTTCTAGGTGGATAATGGGAAAGCTCAGGAGAAAGATGGTTAGTTTGGAATCTTTTGACTAAGTCTCACATTCCATGTTCCAAGAAAGAATCTCTCTACTCTCTGTGGGGTGTGTTCTAGGGCCCTGGGGTTTGGGAGAATGCAGCTGCTTGGCTTTTTTTCTACTCAAATTTGTATGCTTCTCTAGCAGATGATTGCTAACACTGCCGGGGCTGGACAAGCCTAGTTCTAATTTTTCGAGGTACAAAAAAAAAAGATTTTCTCATCTGCTTTCTCTGAGGAGGGTTTGGTGATGCATCACCCAGCTGGGCAGGGCGGAGTGTTCTGTAATTGCTAAAACTAGGATTATGCAAGGGTGTGGGGGGATGGGCTTGAGGCCTGGGGCACAGGAAGTGGATTAGAGAGGGGCTACCCCTGGATAGGAGTGGATTAATTAGTATAACTAATAGCAGGGTGCCCCTGGGTTGGTGGAGGCAGCTCTGTGTAGGGAGATGGAGGCTAGGGAACTCTGACAATGGGAGAGTTTAGGCTGAGTGGTTAGTGGTAGATCCAAGGCTTCGTATATATCGACCTGTCTTTGTCCTGCTGCCCAGTCGCTCTCCAGGTTAACATGTGAAGTTGTTGAGGTCTTCCTCTGCTGGTGTCCGAGCATGTATATGAAGCTCTAGGGAAACCAGAATTTGGAAATCAATACTTTATTTATTTTCAAGTCATCTGGGTAGTTTCTGGAGTTCTGTCTGGGCCCTGGCTATCACCTGATTCATTTATTCACATATTCACCCACTGAATAAATTTCTTGAGCACCCCCTTTGCGGCAGATGCTATTTTACAAGAGTGGGGAAGAGCCATGAGGTCTGTATGTCTGTGGAGTTTACTTTTGTGTGGAGATGATATGGATTTAGCACCATCCAGAAGGATGGGTCCTGCTGGCTCATCAACTCCCATGGGCAGTTCTATTCCAATGTCAGCACAGATGTGATTTTCCGAGTGGATAGCTATTCTTGAATATAAACAGCTGTGCATCGGCATGTCAAAAAGCTTCTTTAAAGGAATGCTTTCTCTTGTCTGAGACTGAGGCTTCAGAGAAAGACATTTTCATCCAGACATCAGGAAGCTCTGGGTTGACAAGGGCACCCAAGAGAAACGCTCAGAACACCTGCAGCTGAGTTTAGCTTGACTATAACCCCACCGATTTTGTCATCTGAGATGTAAAAACATCTCTCAACCTCCACCCCACCCTCACTCCACCATCATTGTTGGGTCTATTGGACTTGAGACACGAGGTCTATGGAGAATCAAAACAACAGATTTAAGGAACTGATTCATTCCTGAATGGTGTTTTGGAAAATGACAACATTGTTAAGCCTCTAGAACCCAGGTAAACTGGTTTGATCTGAAATGGTGTCTGGGAGGAGCGTGGGGTCAATTGGCAGCTCTCGAACCTTCAAGAACAGCTTCTCACCTCTGGCTGCGCATCAGAGTGAGCCAGAGAACTTTAAAACTTACCCATACTAGAGTCCAATGCAGCCAAGTTAAATCAGTGGTTCTGAGTAGGGGGCCTGGGCATTTACTTCACTTTTTTTCTTTTTTTTTAAAGCTCCCAGTGATGCTGATGTGCAGCCAGATTTGGGAACCACTCCTCTAGAGTGTTCTAGATGGCAAGCAGGCCTAATCTATCAGAGAGCAAAGGTAAGTTAAACAGGCTGCTTGTACATGCCGGAGGGACTTTCAAGCTCACCAGTAAGTCGGTCAATAGGTCTAAATTTCAAAAGCAAATTTCCAAAGTTCAAGTCACTTTTCCTGTGGCTAGAAGCCTTTAAAAGTTTAGCAAACTTTTAGTTCCAAAGCAGATTTGAAGTTTAAAATGTAAAGCTGGCAAGCTGTGTCATCCCGCAGAAAGGAATATTTTAAATTCCTGGAGAGCATGTCAGAATTTCAAAGGATAGTAATAATAGGTAAAATCTGACTGATGTCTAGAGCCAAGCAGGCAGCAAGGTTTAACAGTCTTAGTTCCCCCAAACCTCCGGGCTCTCTCTCCATCTTCTTCGTAGAAATAAACAATGATGGGTTTGGGAGGCCAGCCCTCACCCAACAAAAGAATCCTGTCTGGAACATCTCTGCTGGAGGGCCAGCTAATCCTGCTAGTACAATTTAGATAAAGAGGCACTTATTGTGTCCTAGAACAGTCTGTACTGCTTTAGTATAGCTGGGTTTGTGTAAGAAATGTACATCTTTGGGTTGGGCTGAAAAGTACAAGGGTGCCTCATCAGTCCCCGTTCTGCCCTCTTCCAGGGCTGGACTACTTATGGCGGCCATGTCCACTCCCCACGTCCTCTCTTCTCTAGCCTGTGTCCTCACTTTCTCTGACCTTTCTAGGCATAAGATGATTTCTAGACCCCTTGCCACCTGGTTGTTCTCTCAGATCTGTCACTATGACACCCAGAACCAAATGCTGGGTATGAAATCTCAGATGCATCAAGGAGTGCCGTGACAAGATTCACACACAAAACCACTACAGTCTAATTTCTCCATAATGAGAAGGGGAGGCCAGGCCCAGGCTGGAGCATGCCGGAGTGGGGACTCTGGAATGGTCTGAGCTAGGCCTGAGAGAGCCGTAGATCTGAAGTGATCATAACTGTGTGGTCAGAGGAGGACAGACAAGATTTAGCACCAATTTGTAACAAAAGATTAGACATAAACACCACTTTGTAGTTTTAGTACAATTACTCCTTTAATTTTTGTTAGTAAACATCTTGAAAACGTGTGGTCTGCTCTGTGTGTTATCTTTGTAGTATGGAAAAGAGGGGCTTCATAGATGGAAAACAATGAAAAGGGAGGTAAGAAAGTGCTCCCTTTGTGATGGGCGGGAAGAATCCCCGTTGGTCCCTCTGCAATGCTGGCTGGTGTCAAACAAAAGTGATATTGGATGACTGGGTGGTCCCCAGCCAAAAGCTGCTAGAATAATCTAGAAGGCAGGAAGGGATTGAGACCAATAGCTGATGTTGGTATGAGTGCCTTGCTCCCCTGAAGAGAACATCAGCAGGCTCGGTGTTCTAGGAGAGCATAGTGGAGGCCGAGGTAATGCCCCAAATATGTTCATCAAAAGCCACTCCTCTTGGGGCGCCTGGGTGGCGCAGTCGGTTAAGTGTCCGACTTCAGCCAGGTCACGATCTCGCGGTCTGGGAGTTCGAGCCCCGCGTCGGGCTCTGGGCTGATGGCTCAGAGCCTGGAGCCTGTTTCCGATTCTGTGTCTCCCTCTCTCTCTCTGCCCCTCCCCCATTCATGCTCTGTCTCTCTCTGTCCCAAATAAATAAATAAACATTGAAAAAAAATTAAAAAAAAAAAAGCCACTCCTCTTGAGGAAGGAAGAAGACAGTTGTCTTAGCTCCCTTACACACCTGTTTTTGTCTCGTGCCAGGGAGTCGGAGCTTTAACAGATAAAGAATGTCTTGTCTTAGAAAGAGGCAAGTTCAGAGAGATTTCCAAGGGGTAGAAGACCAGAGGCAGCTTTGTCCTTCAGAAGGTGAAGGCTGGTTGGAAAGCTGGCAGTCTGGAGGTGAGGATAAAAGCAGGCACACTGTTTCCTCGTGTTAGAGCCAGAAAGAGGAATTGTAATTAGAAATGATGTAATCATTCTGCTTGCTTGTAATTCCTGCAGTTGTAATAGTTTGAACCCGGAGAGTCTCCCTCTGCAGTGAAGATGTTCTGTGTCTCACCACAGAATGGGCTTGTTTCAGAAAGAGACTCTGGGGAGGGCCAAGGTCTCAAGCGGTCACGGGGCTGGGACCTTCCTATAGGAGGGGGCCACCAGGCCTATGTTGACACCGGCCCAGGGAGCAGCCACTAGCTCTTAGTCATTTTGTTTGTTTAGTTCTGAATACATCACCACATACAGTGACTTTACAATAAAAGGCTTTCTGATTTTGTGGGGTTTGCTGGCTGATAAGGTGACATCTGATATGATTTTCTCCCTCTAACTTCATCATCTTCCTGGATATAATCTTCTGAAATACAAAGTAGAGACAAGAAATAATTAATACATAAACTGAGGATGGGGGATTGAGGGGAGGTTGTTTCTCTGTCTGAAATATCTGGATTCCTGAGCTCTGTCATGGCTTGCCCGACATCTGAAACCTTGTGACAGATGGCATTTGGAAACAAATACACACAAAGAACTTCCCTCAATGGATATTTTCCTTTTAGGGAAAAAAACCCACCTATTATTGATGCTATTTCTTTAAACTAGAGGCAGTTAACATTTAACCTGAGTGGTTAAGCTCCTCTAATTACTCTAACAAAGGACCTAGATACTGCCCAATAAAACCCACAGCATCTCCAATATTCCAGGGATATAACATTCTCATGTTTTAGAGGAGATGGAAGCTGGTTTGGAAATGGCATCTGTTGAAACGAATGTCAGCCTGCAAGGAATTATACTGCCTGAAGAGGAATTTAAATGTCCTGAGCCTGTGCAAGTATCCGAAGTGACGGAATGCGAAAGGTGCTTGTTCGTTCACTCATTCATATATTCATTTATTCATTTACTTAACAAGTATTTATTGAGAGCCAACTGTGTCCACAGTGTGTATTTGGCTTCCCAGGTTAGAAAGAGCTCTGCCATCAGATTCTAACTTTGTAGGAGAGAGAGTGCATATTCACTAACCTCCTCCTGAGATGCAGGGTGGCCCCAGCTGATTGGATGCTGGTCTGGCAAATGGAGCATCACTCTTAGATGCTTGTGGGCTCCCAGCAGCCTTCACATTTGGAAACACAGTTATGGAGGCAGATGATCTCACCCACATGAGTGGGTATTGGGGCCACCTGAACCCAAGTTTGTTCCACTTCCCTGCTCTCCACATTAAAATGTCTCTGTATCTTTACACATTGTCTTCTCCTTCCCTCTGGTTTCAGAGAACGCAGTGTCCAAGGCTGACCTCTCCAGCTGTCCGCACCCTCTCCAGCATCTGGTCTTTCTTTCTCCCCTCTTGATTTTTTCTGTATTCCATTTAACATACCTAGTTCTCCCCCTCTTGTACAGACCATCTCCCTCTTCTGCTCTTCCTCCAAATACCATCATTTCCTCCATTTCCAGTGAGCACCAACCTTCTCACATGGTGCTTCCTCCTCTCTGTGCACTCCATCCTCTCCCTGCAAACTCCCTACAGCCCCCTGGATGAAACTAACTGCAAAAATGACCAATGACCTCTATGACAGAGAGTTGTGTCCCAATGTCTGTTGATCTTTTTATTCCTTTAGAAATGGAACCCATCAGTTTTAGCTGAGTACCAGACTGCCCAGCCAACAGTGGCATTTTCCAGGTTCCCGTGCAGGTAGGTGTTTCCATGTATGTGACTTCTGGGTATTCCCTTGAAAGGATGGGGCATGCCATCCACTTTTCCTTTTTATCTTCATCCTGTGGAGGGATGACATGAACTAGTAATTTTAGATCTGAGATAGAAACCTTAGGCTCAAGATGGCAGAACAAGACAAGACAGAAGGAGCATGGGTCCCCAATACGATAGCATGGCCATATTAGTCCTGAAGTGTTTATGCTGGACGGTTGTGTGAGAGGAAATACACTTCACACTATTGTTTTGGCCTTATTATTGAAGCCGAATCTGTTTTCTTACAGAATAACCAAATCTTATCAATGCAAGCTGCTTCAAATTGCCAATTCCAATGTCCATTTCTCAGCCCCTACTCTTCTAGATTTCTCTGCAGCACTGGGCACTGTAGATGCCCTTTCTTTCTGGAGCTTTCTCCTCCTTCTGCTCCCCTGCTATTGCACAAGCCTGATTCCCTCCCCACCCCTCTGATTGTTCTTTCTTTGTGTATCTCAGCAGCTTCCCACTCTCCCTCTGTCCTTTAACTGTGGCCCTTCTCCATTGATTTTCCCCTCCTTTAGTAAGCTGATTCCAGCTCATAATTTCAACCCTTTCTTCAGACCTTACTAGCACTGCCTGGGTCTGCCTCCTGGACAGGTGCAGATACTGAGCACACAGCAGTATGGTGGGATGGTTAAGAGCACAGACTCTGGAGCCAGACTGTCCTCTTTGAATCCCAGCTCTGCCACTTTATACTGTGGGATCTTGGAAAAGTTACTTAACCTCTCTCTGCCTCAGTTTCCTCACAGATGAAAGGAAGACAATAAGATGATTGCTCTCAAAGGGTTGTGGGGAGGATTAAATGGTTTATAGATGTTCAGTGCAGAGAGCCTAGCACCTGGAAAGAGCTCTGTGAGTGTTAACTCTTGTTATTGTTGGCATTCACACCTGAGGACACAGGTCTCAGTCCCGAAGCAAGCCATGGCTGGCCCAGACATTACCTCAGAGTCACAGTACCTCATGGTGGCTAGAAACGTGATTGGATTTTCCTGCCTGCTGGGCTCTCAATTCCTCCCGCTCTGGTCTCTGGAAATTATAAGATAGTTTTATTCCTCTGTGTCAATGATTTTTGGACACCCACACCCGGTCCTGACACTCCACTGGAGCCCCAGTACTGTCTCTGAAACAGTCCACGGCTGGGGCACCTGGAACCCATCCTTCTCATCACTGTCAAAGCTGCCCAGATGGGCCCTGCTTACTTGGTGGAATCATAGGCCTTGTGCTCTGGGGCTGATTGACTATAATTCCTATAACACTACTGAACATTTTTACTAGGAAGTTTCTCTTTCTTTCCCCCTGAGTAATTACGGCACCAGACTTGTGTAGATTAGTAGGGAGACCCATTTCGAGAATCACACTGATCCTAATTCAAATCCAAGCTACTCCACTAGAGTTGGAGAAATTCCTAACCTAGTCAGAGTTGTAGAACACACAACTCATAAATATGTTAAGTAAAACTAGATGCGTTTGGGCGATGCTCATAGGGAACTTGGGCATAGGAAGGAGTCAATACATTTTTTTCTCTCGTATTTTACAAGCAATGCTTACTGCATTCACTTTTATTTATATTTTGCATTTATTTTCCTGTTCACCTGTGTGAGATAATGGAGCACTTGAATTGGCTTGTGCCCTCTCTACAGGGGAGGCTTGCTATTGGTGAGTGTGGGAATAGTGCAATAACTGAAAAAGTTTAATGTTAAATTTACATCAAGCTGATTCCTGAAATGAATTTAAGTGACCTTTTAAGAGAGGTTGGCTCGCCTCCTTCCTAGCCATGCTGAGGCTAACAGGAGGGCTAGTCAGTTTTTCATCTGACTATACCCAAAGCCAGCCCAGAAGCAGCTTTGCTTTTCTGTTTCTTACAGGAATTGTTACTGAAAGGTAGGTCACTGCCACCTAGCTCTGGTGCTTTATGCTTCTGAAGTGTCATGACTGATGCAGGGCTGGGGAAAATAAGTAGTTGTCTATATACCCTGTGCCTGGGGAAAATACAAAACAGAAACAAACATAGGTTTAAAAATCAAATAGGTTCTTTTCTTTCTCCCCAAGTAAGAGCTTGATTTCCTTAATAAAAATAAGCTAACTTCTCCAACACTGACGGTGAAGGAAGGCTTCAAATATCACATGGGATATACTTGTGCCAAAAATTATTTATTGTTTACCTGAAATTCAAATTTAAGAACGGATCTTCCATTTTCTCTGGTAAACCATAACCAGGAGGGCAAGGAAAACTGGAGGGGGTGACGGGGTCTATGTGCGAAGGAGGCAGAGGAAAATACAGACACTGTGGGCAGGCTGATGTCCACTTGGTGACATAGGCAGAATCCCTGTGAACCGATGATTTTAGTATGTGGAGCAGCTCTCGCTGTTGCTGGGCTTGAAGGCAGGACTCTGCGCCATCGTGGGCTGGTGGGTTTGGGTTTTCTTTGCTTTCCTGCTTAGAGAGAGCGCCCGGTGGAGGTCTCTATCACCCCACCATCCTCAGAGAGCAAGACTCCTCATTCACTCCTACCCAGATCTGTTTGTTCTTTGAAGCGCCTTCTGAGGAAAGGAACACTGAGGGAGAAAGAAGAGATATGCAGCAAAATGCCTAAAGTATAACCTAATCTGGGCCAAATGTAGCCCACAGGATCCTAAAAATGAGACACGTGGGCACCTAGCCTCTAATTACACAGTAAGAATGACGCAGATTGGCCACAGCTCGAGGTTGCCAGAGAGTATCCAAAACCAGACGTTTCTTTTCTTATGGGAAATGAGGAAGCAGTCACTTTGGAGATGGTGGGGTGGAGAGAAAGCAGTGTTCTTGTCAGTATGAACATGCTGTTTTGTTTCTACCTACCTAATATAGTTGTTGTGAGGTTTAAAGGATCCAAAATGGTCTGTATGTGGTAAAATGAAATCAAAACAAAGGAACTCAACATCACTAGTTATTAGGAAAAATGCAAATTAACACCACGATACCACCCACCACCTACTTTCCAGGATGACAGAGATTAAATTACAAAACAAAACAAAAATCTGACAACACCAGGCGCTAGCTAGGTTGTAGAGGGTGTAGGTCAACGATGCTACAATGGTACAGTCACTTTGGAAAGCAGTTTGGCGGTTTCTTACAAAGTTAAACATGCATTCACCATAGTACCCAGAAATGGCGCTCCTGGTGTTAAACTTGTTTATTCCAAGAGAAACAAAAGCATGTGTCCGCGCAAAGCCCTTTATGCTAATTTTTATAACGGCTTTATTCTTAATAGCCCAACAACTGGAAACAACCAAATTTTGTGAACTGGTAAATGAACAGACTGTCGTACATATCAACTACGGAATACTACTCAGCAATAAAAAGGAGCAAAGCTACTGATGCATGCAAATCATAGTGAAATTGCAAAAGCATTATGAAAGTAAAGAAGCCAGACTCAAAGGCTACATGCTCTGCGATTCCATTTACATGACACTTTGAAAAGGCCAAAACAATGACAGGGACAGAAAGTAGGTCAACGTGGTGGGGATTTTTCTACCAAAGGGTATGCGGGAATCTGGGGCATGATGAAACCGATACCCTGATTGTGTGTGGTTACACAGTTGCGCAGATTTGTCAAAACTCACTGAACTGTACATTTAAAAAGGATGATTTCACTCCATCTAAATTAACTCACTAAACCTGACTTTAAAGAAGCCCTAAGGTATTTTTATTAAGATATTATTATC
>NW_024412403.1:71560392-71601668 GCF_014898765.1 Herpailurus yagouaroundi | reverse complement strand
CTGACTTTAAAGAAGCCCTAAGGTATTTTTATTAAGATATTATTATCGCTTATGTTCATGTGAGCTAATATTTGAGTATTTAATATGTGCCAGCCACTATGCTATACATTTTGTATATATGTATGTATATATACATATATATGTATATATACATACACACACACACACACACACACACATATATATATATATATATATATATATATATATATGGTTAGAGGGTTATTAGATGAAGAAACTAAGGCTCAAAGAGGTTAAGAAACTTGCTCAAGTCCATAGAGGTGCTAAGAGGAGCTCAAGAGCTGAAGTTTGAACCCAGGTACATCTAATTCCAGAACCATCACATCTTCCTGCCCTAGTCCAAGATGTCAGCATAATCAACTCTCATATGTCTAGTTAGGACTTCTCAGCCTTGGCACAACTGACATCTGGATGCGGTTTTGTTTTGGAGGGCTGTTCTGTGCATTGTAGGATGTTTAGCAGTATCCCTGGTCTCTACCCACTAGCTGCCAGTAGTACCCCCTCAGTTGTAACAGCCAAAAATATCTCCAGACATGGCCAAATGTACCCTGGTGGCAAAGTTTCCCCTACCCCATCCCAACTCCCCATTGAAAACACTGAGATTTCGGTGAGACTGTCCCAAAGAGAGTCCTGTGTGGAGCCCCTGGGAATGTTGAAGATTCAGAGAAGATATCTGGCATGTTTTGGTAGCTGGGGCTTAGACTTAAGTGAAGAATTTAGGCAGTAGTAAATCCTCAAAAGGTAATTAATTCTACCTAAAGCTCATATGATGAAATACATATGGAGATGAACATAGGAACACCAAGATGAAACTGAAGTTTCATGACAAATATTTATGTCAAAATGCATGGTTTCCTTCCTATGCAGTCATCCTGGGAAAGTTTATGCTTGGGCCAGAAGTGCCCCACTATCTAGGTTGGTGCTGAGGCTGCCTTTGAGAACCGCCTCTGCTTTGAAATCTCTACTTATGCCAAGTCTTCATCTTTTGGAAACAACTAACAGTTACTAAAGATGGTGGATAAGGTGAGTAATCAACCTGGGTGATTATGTTTTTTCTCAAAAAGAAGATGTGACCACAGAAGAACTCTGTGGCCTATCACCATATATAAAAATTAACTCAAAATGGATCAACAACCCAAATGTAAGAGCTAAAACATATAGTTTTATAGCTAAAACTCTTCAAAAACATAGGTGTAAATTCTTGTGACCTTATATTAGGCAATGTTTTTAAAACTATCACACCAAAAGCACAAGCAATTCAAAAAAATAGATAATTTCGATTTCATCAAAATTAAAAGCTTTTGCGCTTCAAATAGCACTATCAAGAAAGTAAAAAGACAATCCACTGAATGGAAGATTTTTGCAAGTCACATATCTGATAAAGGATTAATATCTAGTATATATAAAGAACCCTTACCCTGCAACAATAAAAAGACAAATACTCCGATTTTAATTTTTTTTAATGTTAATTTATTATTTTGAGAGAGAGAGAGAAAGAGAGCATGAGCAGGGGAGGGGCAGAGAGAGGGAGACACAGAATCTGAAGCAGGCTCCAGGCTCTGAGCTGTCAGCACAGAGCCCTATGTGGAGCTCAAACCCACCAACTGTGAGATCATGACCTGAGTCAAAGACACCTAACTGACTGAGCCACCCAGCCACCCCACAAATACTCTGATTTTAAAATGGGCAAAGGAAACACACATTTCTTCAAAGAAGATATGCAAGTGGAAAATAAGCATGTGAAAAGATGCTCAACATTATTAGTTGTCAAGGACATGCAAATTAAAACCACAATGAGATACCATATCATCATACCCACTAGGATGGCTACACCAAATGTTGACAAAGATATGGAACAATTGGAGCCTTCCTACATTGTTGATGGGAATGTAAAATAGTGCTGCTGCTGTAGAAAAGAATTTGACAATTCCTCAAAAAGTTAAACATAGAGTTAACATATGACTCAGCAATTTTTTTCAAACCAAAAAAAATTTTTAATGTTTATTCATTTTTGAAAGACAGAGTGAAGCAAAGGGTGGGGGCAGAGAGAGAGGGAGACACAGAATCGGAAGCAGGCTCCAGGCTCTGAGCTGTCAGCACAGAATCTGATGTGGGGCTTGTGCCCATGAACCACAAGATCATGACATGAGCTGAAATCATGACACTTAACCAACTGAACCACCCAAGCTCCCCATGACTCAGCAATTTGATTCTTAGATGTATAACCAAGAGAAATGAGAACACATGTCCACAACAAAAATTTGTACAGGAATGTTCATAGCAACAATATTAATAGTAGCAAAAATATGGGAACAACCCAAAAGTCTGCCAACTGATGAATGGATAAACAAATTGTGATACACTCATCCCATGGACTATTATTTAGCCATAAAAAGGAATAAAGTACTGTTACATGTTATAACATGGATGAGCCTTGAAAATATTATATGATTCCACTTATATGAAATGTCCAGCTGGAATAGCCAAATTCGTAGAGGCAGAAAGCAGATTAGTGGTCCCTGGGGATTGGAAGGAAGGGGTAGAGGGGAATGACTGCTAATGCGTATAGGGCTTCTGTATGGGGTGATGAAACATTCTGGATTAGAAGTGGTGATGGTTGCACAACTTTGTGAATGCACCAAAAAACTGAATTATACACTTTAAAAGGGTGAATTTTGTGGTGAGTGAATTTTATCTCAATTATTTATTTCCTCAATAGTTTAAAAAAATAACTCTGTAAGGTGACTATTATCTCTGTTTTACATAAAAGAAAACTCAGGTTCAGAGGCAACAAATTATTCTAAGTTGCTGAATAAAATGTAAAAATTTGCCTTCGCACCTCCAAGCTCTAGCAAACTAGAAGCAGTATTTGCTTCTCAGTCCTTTTTTTATGTAGTCGTGTGTGTGTGTGTGTGTGTGTGTGTGATATAAATGTAATATAAATCATGTTATACTTATTGTTCTACACCTTGCTGGTTATTTTTATTTTATGTTTTACTTTAGTTATCAATCCATGCATATATGGACACTATATATACAGAGAGAGACAGAGACAAAGACAGAGAGACAGAGACAATGAGAGAAAGGAGTTCTTAGTATTCATAGAATGAACATGCCAGAATTTCTTTAATTACTTCCTCTCTTGGTGGATATTTCAGCCCATCTATTCTGTAAACAATGTGTTTATTCCCCAGAGTTTCACCGTTTTAGCCCACTACTCTTCTCACTCCTACCCACTCTCCCTGGATTATCTCTCCTTCACTCTCATGTTACCCCCTATCCAATGAGATCTCCCCAGTACCTCCATTAGATAAGAGGGTGCCACCCTAGATTGTGTACTTTTGAGGTCCCTGCACATGCAAACATACAC
Organism: Herpailurus yagouaroundi; assembly: GCF_014898765.1. NCBI lineage: Eukaryota > Metazoa > Chordata > Mammalia > Carnivora > Felidae > Herpailurus > Herpailurus yagouaroundi. The sequence goes on along the minus strand of NW_024412403.1, from coordinate 71,598,277 downwards.
AGTGTAAGTTGATTGAGGACTACCTAGGCACCACTGTCATTCAGGATCCAGTACAGGTACAACGTGACCCATGTGTTGAACCATCCCCTATACCAACTAGTGCTGTTCAGGTCCCTGGGGAAATACTTCTCCTCATCTCTTGCCTTGTGTTCCCCCCCCCCCCCCACCAAAAAAAAGCAACTGCCTCCAAATTTATGTTTCTGACATTGGAGATGGATACTGCTTCTGAGTTCAGAGAGGATTTGAGCAGAGTAAGTATTTAGACAATTAACTTGTCAACTCCTTCTTAGACTGTGTAATAGATTATTGCATAACAAAGTTTCCCAGTAGTGCTGAACATCATTTTCTTGCTTCTTTTCACATTCTAAATTGTAATTCTCTTGGTATTCACAATAGTTGCACAGAGTGATGGAGGAACATTGTACTATATTAAACAATATTATTGTTAATCATACAAACTAGTTAATAGGATTATTTTAAATTTGTGTGTATGGTAAGGTCTAGGCATACATAAGTGAAGCTATGGAAATAACCAACCAGATGGCTTGTGGTAAATTGTTTGCAAAAACAGCTGTCAATAATTCTTCCCATCCCTGTCCACTCATGCCATTTCTCCCATCAAGAACTAGAGATTGGGGCGCCAGGCTGGCTCAGTCAGTGGAGCATATGACTCTTGGTCTCAGGGTTATGAGTTCAAGCCCCATGTTGGGCATGGAGCCTAGTTAAAAAAAAAAAAAAAAGTAGGGTCTGTTTCTCTCCATTTGAATCTGGGATGACTTTATAACTTGCCTTGACCAGTAGATTGGGACAGAAGTGGCTGAGTCATTTCAGGGGCTGAGCCTTAGGCCTAGCAGCTTTCTGCTTTCCTGCTAGGATCCAGCCATAATGCAAGGAAGCCACATTCATTCAGACTACTGAGTGATGAGAAAACCATGTAGAGAAAGAGAGAGAGATCCTAACCTCCTAGCTATTCCCTCAAAGGCCCCAGACATGTGAATGAGGTCATCTTAGACCTCCTAGCTCCTACTGAGCCACCCCATGACTACAGTCTCATGAATGAGCCCAAGGGAGACCGGTGGAACCGGCAGCCAACACATAGAATAAGAAATTAATAGATCATTATTTTTAACCACTAAATTTTGAGGTACTTTGTCATGCAGCAAAAGGTAACTAAAATCTGAACATCGCTAGAGTTGAGAATAATTCTATCTTAATAACAATATTCAATAAGATTTAAATTGTCAGAAAATTAAAGCTTTCAAATTTAAATAGTTTTGATTTAAATGGTTGATACTAATTATAATTTGTATTTTCCTTTTTAATTTTAACAGTTTTGAATAGTTTAGAAGAAAATAACTTTGAAAAACTTACATGAAAGATAATTTTTAAATCCTTACATTTCTTTGATTTATATTTTTCATGACAATTTATTTAAAATTTTGTGTACTTTTAGTAGTTACATTTATTTTGTTAGCACTTTGAATCACTGTTATCCACTGAATACAAATTATGTGAAAATCTTCATTATAACATTACTGAAAATTTTGCTGAAATGAAGCCATGAAAAAATAAATTTCATGGAGTAAATAAACAGCAATTCATGAATTATGTGTATATTTTGTGACTCATCCAACTGCCAACCCATCAAGAGAACTCCCAAGGTGTCTTTGTCATTTTGCCAGTGTTCAGTCATATCAAAGCCATTGCTTTATGCATGATTTAAAATTTTCATCATTATGTAGATATGTGTATCAAGGTAAATGGAGACAGTATTTTTACAGTAAGTTAGTTTGACTTATAACTCTTTAATATTTAGGTCTATGTTGTATGGTAACTTGTACTCTTGTCTCAGGCCCTGCAAATGTTAGGGACAGACTTGTCTCTGTCATGGCCTGTCCTTCAACCACCTGACACATATTTGTCTACTAGATAGTCCCACCTGTTTGCCTAAAAGAACTTCAGAATCCATCTTGTCCAAAACTAAATTCACCATCTTTCTCTACCATACCTCCTTCTTCTTCTGGTGATTTCTCTGTCAGTCACCCAAGCTAGAATCCCAGACGACATCCTGGGTTTCTGCACCCTGTTACTCTCCCTTAACTTTCTAAATAATTCTGTCATCTGCCCCAGTTTGGAGCTTGAGAGGCAGTATCACCCTGGACAGTGCTTGCTGCTCAAACTTCAGAGTTATCTGGAGGGTGAGTGTGTTCAAACACAAGTTACTGAGGCTCTACCCTCAGAGTTTCAGATTCACTAGGTCTGGGGTAGGACCCACTCATTTGCATTTCTAAGAAGTTCCTGTCAGCTGTTACTGCTGGTCTGGGGCTGCACTTGGAGACCCATTGGCCTACAGGTTGATCTAAAATTTTACTCTTCTTATGTATCGTGTGACCTTAGGTGAGTTCCTTATTTTCTCCAAGACTGTTTCTTGGTCTATATAATGGTGATAAAGGTCTTACCTTTGAGAGCTGAATTAAATGAGATAATATAGGTAAAGCACTCAATACAATAAGACTGTGCAAGTAAGGGCTTAATAAAAGAAGATGTAAAAGAAGAAGAGAAGGTGGTTATTCAGTCCTTACCATCTTCTCTTGGACTTACTACTGGCCTTCTCCATCCCTTATCGAACCATCTGCATGATTTGTCTCTGACCACAATACTTTCCTTTCTACTCATGCCTGCCCCAAAACATTTAAATATGTTCAAATCTCCTTCAATTTTTAAAAAGCCTGTCATCCGGCTTTGACTCCATTCCTTCCTTCAGCCACCTTATCTCTATCCTTTTCTTCATATCTAAGCATCTTGAAAGAATTGTTTAGGATGGCTCTCTCTACTTCTTCCATTCAAACTCACTTCTCAGTGTAGTATGGTCTGGACTTTGCTTCCACAGTCCCCTAAGCCAGTTCTTTCTGAAAAAACAAATGGGTCCTCCTTATTGCCAAATCTTCTGGATACTTGATACTCTTCGACACCTAACACTGCAGACACATCTTCTATGGGAGGTAGTTTCAAAAATGGATCCTAGTGATCTCCACCTCCCGGTATTCACTCCCTTTTATAATCCTCTCCCCTGGTGTGTAGACTGAGCCTGGAAGCTTTGTTCTAATGAAGAGAGTCAGACAAAAGTGAGATGGGATGATGTGCACTTTTGAGGTTAAGTTATGAAAGACTTGCTTGCACTTTTCCTCTGAATCTTCTTGTTCGTTTGCTCTGTTGAAGCAAACTCCCAGGTTGCAAGGTACCTGAGGAGGATCTGTGTGTGGCCTTCATCCTAACAGCTCTCGGAAAACTGAACCCTGCCAACAATTGGAACAGTTTGCTAACAGTTTGGAAGAGGATCACTTTCCAATCAGGCCTTCAGATGAGCCCACAGCCTTGGCTAACACCTTATTGCAGACGTGTAAGATATCCTAAAACTCTTCGTGACCCACAGGAAGAGTGAGTTGTTAAACAGGAATTGTTTTCAGCCACTAAATTTTGGGGTAATTGTTCCACAGCTATAGATAACTTATTTATCTTCCTTCTTAAAACTACTTTCCCGTGGACTTTCACAACCCCTGGTTTTCCTCCCTGTTTCCTCTTTATCTCTGCTCCCTGGGTTCTTCTGACTATGCTCTCTTACCTCCTACTGTTTCTCTAGGTTCTTCTCTTCTTCTCTACATACATTTTCTTGCCCGTGACACCCATTCATATGCCATCCATAATCAAGTGATCCTCAAATTTATAATCCAGTGACCCTCTTTTAAGCAGCAGACCCATAAATGCAACTGTGTAAAGGTCATTCTCACCTAGGTGTTGGTCTCAAAGACACTCAGACTCAGCATGTCCCAAACAGAACTTGTTGTTTCCCACCAAAGCCCTCAACTTCCTATGTTTCCTGCCTCAGTGAGCCACCTGATGGTTGGTCAAACCAGATAGTTGCAGTTGGTCAAACCAGAAAACTAAGAGTCATCTTTCATTTCTTTATTTAACAAGTATTTAAAGAAACTTTTTTTAACTGTTTATTTATTTTTGAGAAATAGAGCACAAGTGGGGGAGGGGCAGAGAGAGATCAGGAGACACAGAATCCAAAGCCAGCTCCAGGCTCTGAGCTGTCAGCACAGAGCCCAATGCGGGGCTCAAACCCACAAACCGTGAGATCATGACCTGAGCCAAAGTCGGCCGCTTAACCGACTGAGCCACCCAGGCGCCCCTATTTAACAAGTATTTATGGGGCACCTACAGTGTGCCAAGCAGTGTTATAGGCTCTAGGAGAGTTTACAATCTTGTGGGGAGACAGACAATGAAGATAATAAATAAATTATGTACCGTGTTAGAGTGAGATATATATCACAATAAATGCTATTGGGGGAAACTGAGCAGGCAGAGCAATGAATTTCATGGAGAGTGAATTCGTGGTATTAGATGGGGTGGTCAGAGTAGGTCTCACAAAGAAGGAGACACCTGCAGGTATGAGGACTGTGCTATGTGAGTACTGGGGAAAAGATCATTTCAGGAAGAGAGGACAGCTATTTCAAAGGCTTTGGCTGGGAATTTAACTGGGGCTTTGAGGAACAGCAAGGTGGCCAGTGTGGCTGGAATAGAGAGAACGAGGGGGAGATGATTAGAAACGAGGTCAGTGAGATACCCAGCCCAGATCATGTACAGCCTTATTGCCATTGTAAGGATGTGGGGTTTTTCTCTGAGTACCATAGGAAGCCGTGGGAGGGTTTGAGTGCAGAAATCCCATGGTCAGTCTGGTTGCTATGTTTAGAAGAGGCTATTGAGAAATTGTTCCTCTTCTTTTTATCTCTCAGCCCTTAAATCTATTTTGCACACTAAGCCCTGCGTATTTTATCTCTTAAATATAACTTGAACCCATCTGTTTCTCTTAATTTCTATTGTTACTCCTTAAGTTGAGCCAACCACATCTCTTGTTCGTTCATTCAAAGAATACTTTTTGAGCAGCTACTATGTTCCAGGCACTGTTCCTGTTCTTGAGACACAGCAGTGAGAGACAGCCTGTATGGAGCTTACATTTCTCCCCTTGGATGTATTGCCTTTAAAAGTTTACCACCTCTTAAAGCGTCTTATGTACATACTTGGTTACTCCCTTGTTGTGTCCTTTCCTCAGCAACATGTCAACCTTGTGAGATCAAGGACATTGTCTGTCGTGTTCACCAACTGTATTCTCAGTGCCTAGGACTGCACCTTGCATACAATACGTGTTTGGTACATACTAGTTGAATGACACTTTGTCGGTCTATGTGCATTGTGTTATATGCGATGCCGTCTGGTATTCTTTATTCTATCCCATTAAGTTAAACTGAAAAATCCCTGCCCCTTACAACTGCCCCATGCCCCATCAACCCTCAGTTTGTTCTCAGTATTTAAGAGTCTCTTATGGTTTGTCTCCTTCCCTCTCTGTAACTTTCCACTCCCCCTTCCCCTCCCCCCTGGTCTTCTGTTAAGTTTTTCAGGATCCACATATGAGTGAAAACTTATGGTATCTGTCTTTCTCTGCCTGGCTTATTTCACTTAGCATAATGCTCTCCAGTTTTATCCACATGGCTACAAATGGCCAGATTTCATTCTTTCTCATTGCTAAGTAGTATTCCATTGTATATATAAACCACATCTTCTTTATGCATTCATTAGTTGATGGACAACTTTAAACTTGGTTTCAGAATCTGGACTTTAACTGGAAATTCTACAAACGCTACTCTTGCATTCTCTACAACCAGTCTTCTTTCCAACTTGGAAGTCGTGTCAGGTTACTTCCCTGCATGAAATCTTTCCATGGAACTCTGTTGGTCTTAGACTGTTTTCCCCAAACACCAGTCGCTTATGGTTGCTAGTGTACCAACTATCATATAATAATGCATTTAATATTTTTGTTTACAAATTGAATCACTTTTTCTCACTCATCTCAAGTGGTAACCTAAGAGAAATAATATATCAGATCAATGGGTTATATATTTTTCTAATGTATATTAAATCCATTAACTGCCCAAATAAAAAATGCTGGTTTGTGTACCATCTAAACTTCTGTTGCTTACCACCCAGCCACACTCTGGGGAAACCTGCTCTCAGGACAAAGGGCAGATGCCGTGGCTAGGCCTTCGAGGCACTTTGGAGCCTACTGGTGCTTTCCACTAGTGCAGTCTCTCTTTCTCTCTACCACTTCCTGCACTCATTCATTCTGAATAACTGGCCGGTCCCTGAATGCACTGAGTTCTCTCTGGCTCTAGGACTTTGTACTGCCATCTGCTTCCTCTTTTCTGAGCTCCACTAGCACCCCCACCTCACCCCCTTTCAGGTCTAGCATAAATGTCACCTTGGGGAAGCTGGTGGGTCTGGGATCCCCTGCTTACCCCATCTCAGAATGCATCCCCTGAAGCAAAGTGGCTTCTTCATATCTTGTACTCCAACTGAAGACTGCAAGTCCTTTTGGGGAGGAAGAGTATCTTATTTACCGTAGTATTTCTGGTTTTAAGTATAGTCCCAGACATTCAGTAGCAATTTGGTTAATGAATAAAAAAAAAAGTACGGATTTCTCAAGGAAACGAATGCCACTAACACTCAGCACATTGTCTGACACATACTAGTCACTCAGAAAACATCTTTGAGGGGCTGAAAACAGTGAGGGCTGCTCCTTGACCTAGGGACATTACCTTTTGTTTCATTATTTGAGAGGTAGTCTCAAATTCTAATGTCTTTGCTCCACATGACATGATTCTCTTCTCTCTGCCCAGGGAGAGGTCAGAAATGAGGTAAAATGTCTATCTGTGGCCTAAGAGGCTTTTGGTCCCTTGGTAAACTAGTGTATACTGACAGAGGGTGGGGTGTGTGGGGGTACATATCTGTATGAAGTGTGAAGTAGGTATAATGTAAATAGTAAACATTTGCATCAATATTAAAAGAATTTTAACGTTTATTTATTTTTGACAGAGACAGAGACAGAGCATGAGTGGGGGAGGGGCAGAGAGAGAGGGAGACACAGAATCTGAAGCAGCCTCCAGGCTCTGAGCTGTCAGCACAGAGCCTGATGTGGGGCTCAAACTCACGGCCTGTGAGATCATGACCTGAGCTGAAGTTGGACACTTAACTGAGTGAGCCACCGAGGTGCCCCAACATTTGAATTAATATTAAAATCCATACTCCATGCATGTTTTCAGTACATTTAATGTTATTTTATTACATATAGTTTCCCCCACTATCTGAAAGTAGAGCATTCCTTTGAAAACTGATGTAAGCTGAAATGGCATGCAGCAAAGAAACAATTACCGTGAATGCATATGAAAAAATGTTTGAGCATTTCCAGATCCCTAACGTGACTTCTCTTAGGCTTTTCTGAAACCTTAGGACACAGCTTGCTAATGAATATGCAGGATAAATCAAGATAAAGCACAGAGAGATGCTCACAGATGACACAGTTCGGAACTGTGACAGCTAGATACTGAGGGGCTGAGTGTGGTTCCCGGAGAAGGAGCTTGGGGCGGGTCACCCTCACTGCTCCGGGTGCATGCTGCCTCTATGACATCTTCCTGCAGAACAAATGCTGAACATTTTGGTAAAAAATCCTTTTTTTTTTTTTTTTTTTTTTTTTGGTAAAAGTGAAAATCCTCTTGGGATTTCTTTCCATCACTGAAAACAGGTACTAATGTAGGCCTTTCATAAAAGTGAAGAGGTATAACATGAACTTTGAAAAAGCACAGGTTACCTGTACCCAGAGTTTGATGCCATTATCCCTATTTTCTGAGATTCTACAACCTATGCAATGTTTAAGACTGATAGTTAAAAAAAAGGGTGCTTGGGTGGGTGGCTCAGTTGGTTAAGTGTCCAACTCTTGATTTCAGCTCAGGTCAGGCAGGATCAAGTGTTTTGTGAGATTGAGCCCTTGCTTTGGGCTCTGTGCTGACAGTGCAGAGTGTGCTTGGGATTCTGTCTCTCTCTCTCTCTCTCTCTCTCTCTTTTTCTCTCTCTCTCTCTCTCTTTTTCTCTCTCTCTCTCTGACCCTCCCCCACTTGCCACACACAGGTGCTTTCTCACTCTCTCAAAATAAATAAACATTTAAAATAAAAGACTGATAGTAACAATGTTTCTTACAACAATGTGTGCCATAGGTAATAAAGGTTTTACAGCAACTAAATTCTGCTCAAAGATTTTTATTTCTCTTTTCTGTAATGACTCCACTATCTGGCATCTTGGGGACTATGGTATTTGGTATAAATGGAACTTCCAAATAACTGATGTTTAGTCTTGTAAAACAACCAAAACATTAAAAAACAAAAAAGATGGGAACTTTCCCAATATGCTGCACACTTCTCTGGCTTTTGAAACAAAATGCCCCAAATATTAACAGAGCCATGCTGACCAGGAGCTCTCCCTTTGGACTCCAGGTATTTGGACACCATATCTGTCCATGCTAGAGGTCTAAGGAGCACACATAGGGACTCGGATGATAGGGCACCTGGGGCTGAAGAGGTGATAACTTTAGCTCTGATGCTGAAACATTTTCTTACAAACAAAAGTAAACCCCAATCGACTGATTTGAGCCATTCCCTTTCCCCTTTTTTTCATAAGGGAAACATAAACCTTACATAGCTAAATAATTTCCTTCAGCAAAGTGTAAAATGGTTGACTTTATAAAATGTCAATTAGCGAATGAAACGATAAAAGTCTCTTCCCACCAGAAAATGATCTACTTTATCACCGATGCCGTTGTTTTTCTGTTCACCATCACTGCTGTAGAGCACTCTCACCTCATTTTCAACTTGCATTTGTTCTTCATCTTTACCTGTTCACATTTTGTTCATGCAGTATGGAGAGTTATTCTGCAACCATTTCAAGGTGCGTATGTGTGTGTGTGCACGTGTGTATGTGAGTTGGAAAGTATTTGCTTCAAAGCTTACACTTTTTTATCAGGAAATAAACGCTTCTTAAAATGTGAAAGTCCTGCATAATGTTTGATATTCGTACAGAATTTCACATGTACGTTTTAAGATGTATGAACAGAATGGAAACCATTGTTTTGGTATCAGACTGATATGCTAGTCCATAGGCTTCCTCGGTGAGGGAGCCCAGAGCACCCTCTGTATACCTCTGTGTTATCACAGCATGTTATGCTGAAATTATATCATTTATCTGTCTCCTCCATTAGTCTAAGAGCTTCTCATGAGCTTAGACCATGTCCTAGCCTTCTCTGAACCCCAGCGCTTGTGTTCTTATGTAGCAGCATAATCTTCAGGAAAGTGTAAAATGGAGACCTTTATGAACAATCAATTGGCAAATGAGAAGGTAACACAGCCTCCATCCCAGTACTTCATTCTTGTGTTCTTGTGCGTCTTGACTTTTCACTCATGTTTTCCTGTGATGTCGTCCAAACCATAGTTACCTCAGGGCTGATGAACTTTAGTGCAACCTGTACCTTTTTTACCTCCTGTTGAGTCCTGTGAGTTTGTAATAAATGTTTATAGTGAACGTTGGCAGGTAGGAAAATGGTCATTTTTCGGGAAATGAACTCTTTCTTTGTGTTGATCTCCACGATTGTTTGGCAACCGGGTAGGTTTTTTTCATTTTTGTTTTTTTTAGATTTAATGTACATTTATTCTTAACACATAGAACATACAAAGATTTTATACTGAATAAATGATATTCATTAAGCCCCCCCAAAAAAGGGAAGAAGGAATTTACATCAAGTTTTGGCTACATTGTTTGAAATACAAATATGCAGTTTTTGTTTTTTGTTTTGAGAGAGGGAGAGAGCACACTTGAGCAGGAGAGGGGCAGGAGGAGAGAGGGAGAGAATCTCAAGCAGGCTCCACATGCAGTGTGAAGCCCAACATGGGGCTTGATCCCATGACCCTGGGATAATGACCTGAGCGGAAATCGAGAGTCAGACACTTAACTGACTGAGCTACCCAGGCATGCCTAAATATGCAGATTTGATCACTGAAAAAAATCTCAGTGTGTTTCTTCATCAGGAACTTCAACTGAACCTAGGGCTTTTTTATACCTTGATTAGAAAGAAAACAAAACAAAACAAAAACCCAGAAAAAAAATTCTAAGTTGATTGGCTGCTGAGACAGCAAGGACTTTTTACAGAGCCCTGTACAGCATTGCCCCAGAAAGGGTGATGTCAGGCAAGAGATTAAATAGCTGTGTCTCGCTTTGTGCAGGTCACCCACCAACTTGTTAACTCATCATACTATCAAGGGGTAGCTGAGAAAGGGACCAAACTGTGGGGGTCCAAGGTTATGTGCAACACACAACATCATATACATACACACATGGCAATGCGGCCACTGCAGCTAAAGGTTAAAACCAGTTCTAAGAGGTGATCTCAGGGTTATTCTATAATCAGGGAGGAGAGAAAGAGGTCAGGGTGTTGTAGGTTCACACATGACACTTTGGGGGGAGAGCCTTTTTTTTTTCTCCTCAAAGTTTAACTAAAAATAGTTTTAAAAACTGCAGCTTGAGGTGCCTGGTTGGCTCCGTTGATTGAGCACCTGACTCTCGATTTTGGCTCAGGTCACGATCTCACGGTTCCTGGGTTCAAGCCCTGCATCGGGCTCTGCGTGGACAGTGCGTAGCCTGCTTGGGATTCTCTCTCTCTTCCTCTCTCTCTCTGCCCTTCTCTCTCTCTCTCTCTCGACATAAATAAATAAACTTTAAAAAAAAAAACCCTATTGCTTGCTGCTAACCCAGAGTTTTCTCTTATTTCCATGTGAGACATTATCATCACAGTATGTTTATAGAATCAGGTATAAAGTACATGAAAGGATCTGCACTCTACTGCACAGGCTCTCCAGTGAACAGGGTCTAGCAACAGCATAGTTTTAATATTTCCTGGGAAGTCCACAATTCTGACGTGGTTTTAAATTATAAGACAACGGCAAAAACAGGAAAGAAAAATTCATCGGGGCATTATATTGCACTATCTGGCAGTGTGAATGAAATGCAAATGTATGAAAGCTTTGAAAACTCTAGAATAATAAAAATTTCCAATTGCCATTCTTTCTTTTTTTATGGAAACCCACAGCTTTAATACATATAAGAGTAATTAACTTGTCTTCATTCTGCTTAAACTTTGAGAGAGAAGAGGTAGAAACTTGATTTACTGGTATTTACTGAGTAGAAAATAGCAAGCATCTTCACAATAGACCAATTTCATCAGCCTGGTAAATAAAATTATTCAGGCAAAGATTATGCTCCGAAATAAATTCTTCGAATAATGTTACAAATTTTCCCTGTAGTTTAATCGCCTAGTTTTTTCCTAGCTCCATCTAGCTATCATATAACCTTTTTATTCCCCATGCTAAGTATCCTGTAAAATACTTTTCCACTTAAATCATTTTTTTGGTACTTGTGTGGTTTCTTTTCCCTTGCCTCAATCTACTTGCAGGAACTGACTTTTTTCCCCTATTAAATTTTATTTTTAGGAAATTCGGTTCAGCACCATCCTTAACAGTGACAATAACCATAACAAGAACAAGAACACGGATCTTCCTTAGTTTATGATGGGATTAATCCTGACGAACCCTTCGTGAGCTGAAAATATTGTAAGTTGAAAATGCATTTGATACCCCCAACCTAGTGAACATGATAGCTTAGCCTACCTTAGACATTCTCAGAACACTTCCATTAGTCTATGGAAGTTGGGCAAAGCCATGTAACACAACAGCCTCTTTTATAATAAAATGTTGACTATCGCATGTAATTTGTTGAATATGGTAGTGAAAGTGAGGAACAGAATGGTCGTGTGGGTGCAGAATGATGTGAGTGTACCTGTTGTTTACTCTCCTGGTCTTGTGGTTGACTGGGAGCTGCTGCCCAGCATCACAAGACAGCATCACACTGCACATCACTAGCCCGGGGAAAGGATCAAAATGCACAATTCAAAGTATGGTTTCTACTGAATACATATTGCTTTCACACCATCATAAAATCAAAGAATCATAAGCCGAACCATTGGAAGTCAGGAACCATCTGTATTTGCAACATATAGAACATCTAACTATGTGCCAGAAATTGTTCTAAATACATGTATTAATATTTGCTATTCTTAACAACCCTAAGAGGAAGTTACTATTATTAGTCTCATTTTCTAGGTGGGGAACTTGACAGCACAGAGACGTAAAGTAACTAAGGTTGCAAAGCTAGTAAATGGTAGCAAGGCAGGATTCAAACCCAGGAAGATTTAGTTGTGGCTGTGGACTTAACCTTTAGGTTCTAATAGGATATTATCCTCATAATGTTGTTTTATTTTACTTTCTTTTCATTTAATTTTTATTTTTTCCTTTCTCACTGATATGATTCCTGTACAAGGCCTTATTTTCATCAATTCTTGTGTTCTTGTGCATCTTGACTTTTCTCTCATGTCTTCCCACGAATCCCTCCACACTGTAGTTATCTCACAGCTGATGAAAGTTAGTGCAACTCAGTACTCGGATGCTCCAGGGAGGTGGAGGGCTGCTTGTCTTCCGCAACTCAAGAATTTATTATCTAGGGGCACCTGGATGGCTCAGTTGGTTAAATGTCTGACTCTTGATTTCAGCTCAGGTCATGATCTCATGGTTCATGAGTTCGAAGCCCACATCGGGCTCTGTGCTGACAGAGCAGAGCCTGCGTGGGATCCTCTCTCTCTGCCCCTTCCCTGCTCGTGGTCTCTTTCTCAAAAATGAACTTTAAAAAAAACCCAGAATTTATTATCTACACTCTACATCCTAAGTAGGAGAGAGTTAGGGCATTCATTAATTTTTTACAAAACAGCTTTACGGGGGACACCTGGGTGGCTCAGTCGGTTAAGTGTCTGGACTTTGGCTAAGGTAATGATCTCATGGTCCAGCTCCATGCTGACAGCTCAGAGACTGGAGCTGCTTTGGATTCTGTGTCTTCCTTTCTCTCTGCCCCTCCCTAGCTCATGTTCTGCGTCTCTTGCAAAAATAAATAAACATTAAAAAATTTCAAAAATGTAGGGGTGCCTGGGTGGCTCAGTCGGTTAAGCGTCTGACTTCAGCTCAGGTCATGATCTCATGGTCCGTGAGTTCGAGCCCCGCATCGGGCTCTGTGCTGACAGCTCAGAGCCTGGAGCCTGCTTCAGATTCTGTGTCTCCCTCTCTCTCTGACCCTCCCCCGTTCATGCTCTGTCTCTCTTTGTCTCAAAAATAAACATTAAAAAAATTTTTTCAAAAATGTATAAAAAACAGCTTTATTGAAGTACAGTTAATATACAAAGAACTGCACATATTTAATGTGTACAATTTGCTGAGTTTGGACATATGCAAACCCTGTTGCTATCACCACAATCAAGACTGTAGACATATTCAACACCTCTCAGAGTTTCCTTGTATGGCTATCTGTCTGTCTGTCTTTTTTTGTGGTAAGAACACTTAAAATGAGATTTGTTTTTTTTTTTTAAGATTTATTTATTTATTTTTGAGAGAGAGAGAGAGAGAGAGAGAGAGAGAGAGAGAGAGAAAGAGAGCATGAGCTGGGGAGGAGCAGAGAGAGAGGGAGTGAGAGAGAATCTTAAGCAGGCTCCGTGCTCTTAGCATAGAGCCTGATATGGGGCTCGAACCCATGAACTGTGAGATCATGACCTGAGCCAAAGTAGGACACTTAACCAACTGAGCCATCCAGGTGCCCATGAGATTTAAGAAAACAAATTTTGAAGTGCACAATACCTTATTGTTAATTGCAGGTACAGTGTTGTACTGCAGATCTTTAGAACTTATCTTACATAACTGAAACTTTATTATACCCATTGAATAACAACTCTCTATTTCCCTTGCCCTCCAGCCCTTGTCAACCACTATTCTCTGCTTCAATGAGATTGACTATTTTATATATCTGATATAGGTGAAATCATACAGTATTTGTCTTTCTGTGATTGACCGATTTCATTTAGTACAATGTCTTCTTGGTTCATTCATGTTGTCACAAATGGTAGGATTTCCTTTCTTTTAAAGACTGAATAAATATTCTGTTGCATATATACACCTATTCATCTATTAATTTTCTTTACCTATTCATCTATTAATTGGCACTTAACTTGTTTCCATATCTTGGTTGTTAGTTTTAGAATATATCAATGATCTGGAAATGCCCTTCAGATCTGAGGGAGAAACTCAGGGGGAGGTGTCTCAGGCTGAGATGGCCCATGGGAACAGGAAAAGCCATGTTCTCCTGGGTCTTATAGGAATGACAAGATGTAGTGAGGGCAGGCTCCTGTGGACCAATCTCTGACAAGGCTATGAATTTGGAGCTTTGCAAAAAGAAGCCACATTTCTCCTTAAGGTAGAACCAGCCTTGACAAACAGCTTGTGCTGCAGTCAACCATATGGGTAGAGATAGTCCTTCCACATACTTCTGAGCCGGAGACATCCAGGAAACCTGGAGGATGGTTAGTACAGGAGGTTTTGAAGACTTGGTGAAATCTTTGGGGACAAGAGATGGTACGTTCCTCTCCTACAGAAGCGAGAGGGACAAGACTGAAAACCCTTTCCAGAACCAGAGGAAAGGAAAGAGGCACCGGGAGGCACTGAAAATCCTGCCAGTCGGAGCAGTGCTGTCAGCCCTCCATGAGTTAAGTGCATCTCAGATAAGATAGAATGATGGCTGTATGCCACATCTGACCCACAGACATGTTTTGTCTGACATGCTTTCCTGTTTTATTTATTTTTAAAAAATTTTTTTTCAACGTTTATTTATTTTTGGGACAGAGAGAGGCAGAGCATGAACGGGGGAGGGGCAGAGAGAGAGGGAGACACAGAATCGGAAACAGGCTCCAGGCTCTGAGCCATCAGCCCAGAGCCCGACGCGGGGCTCGAACTCACGGAGCGCGAGATCGTGACCTGGCTGAAGTCGGACGCTTAACCGACTGCACCACCCAGGCGCCCCCATGCTTTCCTGTTTTAAAGAAATGGAGTTAGTTGTCAACATTGATATTTGGGAGAGTTCACTGGATTCCTGATTTCTCTTCATTTCTTGATCTTCAGGAAATCATCAGCTGGAAATGAGTAGTGGCTGTGCCCTTCAGATTGGTTTGAGCTCTCTGGTTCTTCATAGCCCCTTTCACTGTCGATTGTTTTGCACCTGCCCTTCTTCATCTATTCATGTTACCTGCTTGGCTTGTTGGGCATTTAAGTTTGCCACCTGTGAACTATATCCTGAGCAGCTTCGTCTTTAAAAAAAATTTTTTTAAATCTTTATTTATTTTTGAGAGAGAGAGAGAGAGACAGAGTGCGAGTGGGTGAGGAACAGAGAGGGAGGGAGACACAGAATCTGAAGCAGGCTCCGGGCTGTCAGCACGGAGCCCGATGTGGGACTTGAACTCATGAACTGTGAGATCATGACCTGAGCCCAAGTCAGACACTTAACTGACTGAGCCACCCAGGCACCCCTTAAAATTTTTAATGTTTATTTTTTTTTTAATTTTTTTTTCAACGTTTATTTATTTTTGGGACAGAGAGAGACAGAGCATGAACGGGCGAGGGGCAGAGAGAGAGGGAGACACAGAATCGGAAACAGGCTCCAGGCTCTGAGCCATCAGCCCAGAGCCCGATGCGGGGCTCGAACTCACGGACCGCGAGATCGTGACCTGGCTGAAGTCGGACGCTTAACCGACTGCGCCACCGTGGCGCCCCTAATGTTTATTTTTGAGAGAGAGAGAGACAGAGACAGAGACAGAGAGAGACAGAGAGAGAGAGAGCACGCATGTGCAAGTGGGGGAGGGGCAGAGAGGGAGACACAGAATCTGAAGCAGGCTCCAGGATCTGAAGTATCAGCACAGAGCCCAATGCCGGGCTCAAACTCACAAGCAGTGAGATCATGACCTGAGCAGAAGTCTGATGCTTGGCACTCCCTGAGTAGCTTAGTCTAATGTAGATCATCTCTTAAAAGAAATTTCTAGGCCCACTTAACAGATATTTCCTGGAGCTATCTCAAAAAGGGTGTCAAAAAGAGACATTAGCTATATAAACTTAATATTTCAAGAAACCTTATAATTTACACATAAGAATTATGTTTCTCTTCAGTGATATGTGATGAAATCCTTCAATGAAAGGGGCCTGTGAGCTTGTTTAAAAGCGGACCAAGGAAAGTAGGAGTTACAGATATACCTTGCATCCTATTCAGGAGCCAGTTTTGGGGAGAGAGAACTACATACCTATTAAAACAGCTGAAATAATAAAGAGTGATAACACAAAGTACTGGTGAAGATGAGGAGAAACTAGATCTCTCATACATTGGTAACAGGAATGTAAAATGATATAGCTACTCTGGAAAATAGTTTGGCAGTTTCTTAAAAAATTAAATACACATTTACTACATGACCCATCACTCATACTCTCAGGCATTTATGTGATGAAAATGAAAACTTAAGTTCATGCAAAAAACCTGTACACAGATTTATTTGTAATAGCAAAAAATAGGAAACAACCCAACTGTACCTCATCTGGGGAATGAATGAACACAACCTGATACATACAACAGAGTACTAGTCAGCAACAAAAAGGAATGAACGTTTGATTCCTACAACAATCTGGCTGGTCCTCAAGGGCATTATGTTTAGGTAAAAACTTCAGTCTCAAAGGTTATACGCTGTTGGATTCCATTTATATAACATTCTTGAGATAACTATAGACATAAAAAGCAGATCAGTGGTTACTAGGGGACAGGGATGGAGTAGGGGGGCCAGAAGGGGAGGTGAATTTATGAATGCAATAAGGTAGCATAAGGGAGTTCTTCTGCGGTTATAGAACAGTTCTGTATCTTGGTTGTAGTGGCGGTTACACAAATCTATACATAGAATAAGACTACACACACACACACACACACACACACACACACACAAATGCAGATTTAAAGCAAATGATAAAAACTAAGTAAGTTCTGTAGTGTAGTTAAAGGTAATGTGCCATTGTCAATTTCCTGGTTTTGATATCTTATTAGAACTCTACACGAATGTCACCACTGGGAGAAGCTGGGTGAAGGCTAAATGGGACTCTTTCTACTATTTTTGCAACTTCTTGTGAGTCTATAATTACTTCAAAACAAAAATTAGAAAAAAAGAAAGGAAAGTAAGCTGAATGCCTAGGGCTGGTGTTTGCGGAGGTGAGCAAGTGGAGTATGGAGAAGTAAATTGGGGCTGAGAAACATTTCTACAAGTTTAACCTACAAAAGCCTTAAACTTGCTCCCCATCATCTCTCCTGCTGTCATTACCTCTTTAGTGCTCTTTAGTCTGCCCTTGTTAGACAGTTGTTTCTCTATTGTTCCTGTTATGGTGCTGAGCAGAGAACTATGCTGAAAGGCACACCGATCAATCAATCAATCTCAACCCATTGAGTGGAATCACCAGTCCTTCAATTCTTTTCAGTTATTAGTTTTTCTACTACCTGATATTCAAGAGTGTTTCTTTGCTGCCAGAGGTGTTTTTTATTTTAACACCTGAATTCGATGCCATTGCAGATGCTAGAAGTTGCCAGAAGGCTGTCCTCCAGGTAACTGTCTTATGCTCTAACTTGTATTACTGTTTTATTGCAATTAGCATGCAGAATATGCATTGTCATCTTATTAAAATTTATATTTTCTAATGGAGAAAGCACATGGAGAGTTGATTGTGGAGCTGTGGTTTATCCGTGCTCTTCTTAGTTACCTGTGTCTAAATTAAGCTGACCCTCTGGGCCTTAGCTATTTCTAAACAGGCATCACGTTAATGCCTGGGGGAACATTAACCTTGCAGACACTAATCTAACTCAGTGCCATCACAAGTGCATAATGCGGGAGTTTGGAGCTTTGCCAAAAAGCAGTATTCAAATGAACATTCAGTTGGCAAGGGGTGGGAAGGTGGGCGTGGACAAGGGAAGGAGAACACCAGAAATGGTTATATAGATATTGTAAAGCCTTTCATTTCCCTCTCTCCTCAGAGGTTATGTTTACTGCAGAGAGATGCTAAATAAATCTTCAGACTGTTCTGAAGAAATCGTGATTAAGGTGCTTCATCCCTTGTTCATAATCACTCAACATTCACTGAGCATCTTTTACGTTACACGGCTGACCTTGTGCTAGGGTGGGGACACAAAGATGAGTAATTGTAAACCACTGCAGTATGCACAAGCACCTCACGGTGCTTAAAAAATGTTAGTTGAATAAAAGCATGTTTAAGGAGGTCACAATTTGGCTAAGGTCACTTAAAGGGCCTCCAACGGATGACACAACTGTAATTCTAGCTCTATATAGATCATTACCAAATCTTTGCCAGAAAGAGTGAGGTTTGGGCCCCAGGTGATGTGACAGGGGAAAACCTGTAAGACCTTGCGCAACAGGGTCCAGGATCTCCTGATCTTTCTTTAGACTCGCACTCTGCTTCTCAGTTTGCAGACGCTAACAGGGTTTGCTGGTTTCAAGGGCTCTGGAGCGCCGTTTCCGGAAACGGTGGCATTTGGGGTGGTGAAGGCCAACGACTGGAGGCAGCGGGGGAGAGGGCAGGTAAGAGAGGAGAAATGAAAAAAACCAAGGCATTTTGGTCAGTAGGTCCTTCACCTAGGTCCCGCCCCTTCCTTTTCCTAGGGCCTGAAACGCACCCGACCCCCGAGCCCTCTCAGGGCGCTAGGCACGGATTATGGATGAAGGCTGACTCCCTATCAAAGAGATTTCCTCAGTGCCGACATTTCTCCAATTGCTTTCATCCGGGCCCAGCTCGGGAAACCTGAGGATTGGGGCCAGCTTCCCCGGCCACGCTGGGCCAGTGACACGCAGGCGCCGGAATCGGAGCCACGCTGGGTCGTCCCAACCTGGTCCCCAGGCCAGGAAGGGAGGGCGCCGCGGAGCGCTTCCCGTGTGCGGGGCTTCCCACAATCCACCGCGCCGGCAGTGGCGGCGACCGCGGCGGCGCTCTAGCCGCGGCATGTCTGCGTCTCGACTGCTCTGGGAGGAGGAAGAGAAGGAGGAAGAGGAGGAGGAGGAGGGGGAGGAAGAGGAGAAAGGCGCAGGGGTGGGAGCTGTTGCTGAAGCTGCCACAGCAAAAGTTCTCTCCCCTCCCCCCTTCCCCTTCTCTCAAGGCCTCTAGGAGGGTTGGAGCTGCCGCCGCCTGCAGTCGGTGACCGCGCGACTCGGCGCCCGCCCGCGGTAAAGCGCTGGGCCTGGCAGGCCCGGGCCCTTGGGGAGGGTGGGGGAGGGGGAAGCGACGGCGCGCGGGGGTAGCGCGCGGCGGTAACGGCCTGACCCCGGAGGGGGGGGGAGCGAGCCGTGGCGAGGCTGGGGGTGGCCTGGGGAGCGGCCGAGGCCGAGCGAAGCGCAGGAGCTGGCTGGGGGACGGGAGGAAGCAGGGCGCGGATGGTGGGTTGGGGGGTTGAGAAAGGATAATGACGGGGGTGGCGGAGGCGAGAAGGCGGCCTCCGAGGCCTGAGGCGGGTGTCAGAGGTAGGGAAGGAGGTGGGAGGTTTGCAGGGGGAGGCCGGAGGGTGCTGGGTGTGGGTGTGAAAAGGCTAGAGAAACACCAGGTCTCTGTCCGTCGTGCCTGGTGCAGTGCTTTATGCACCGCAGGCCTCAGTCACTGTTGCTGCCGGAGTGTTCTTTGGGAGAAGGGAAGGGAAGGGCAGGGGTTGGAGAAAAGGGAATCCTTGCGGGAAACATAGTGGGAGTGTGTTCAGGGAGAGCGGCCAGAGGGAAAGATGCCGGATAGGTGGAGGAATGCAGAGGGTGCCCGTGGAGGAGTATCCAGGAGTCCGGAGGGTGTTCATTGTGCAGATACATTAGGTATTTCGTTATGGAAAGAACTGAAGCGTTTCTAAGGAAAGGAAAGAACGGATACAAGGAGTTTCCGCGAATAGAAAGGATAGCGTTCGAAGCCAGAGGAAGTGCTAAATACTAGAGACTATGAAGAGAATGCATGATAGAATAGACAGATGTAGTAGAATTAATAAATGTTGGCCCAAGGACTAAAGAGTTATTCCAGATGGGCCGGGATGGCCTAGTTCTGAACCTGTTTGGGCTCTTCTGTAGATGACATCTGGTAAGTGTGGGTCCCGCAGTGGTTGGGGGTCACTGAGAATTAGACCTTAGTCTGTAGTTTGATCTGAGACCTTTTAAACCTGCACCAGTGAATATTAGAATCTCTGAAACAGACGGTAAAAAAAACGCCTGGCCTCCAGGGATTCCCTAGGCCGTGAGTTTAGATTTTAGCAAATTTAAAGTACTGTCATTTATTAGAGTCAGGGTGAACACTAATGCCGGAATGGAAATTACTGGACTTGGCGGTTTTCTTCTTCACTGCCCAGCTTATCTGGTCCAGGAGAACTGATGCCATATTATTCACCCCAGGGTTATAATTAATGGTGGGTGGGGGGAGTCCATGCACAGTGGCCTTTCTTTGGAGATTCCATTTGGAGCTCAAATTAGTCTGACTGGATTGGTTCCATAACTCTGGAGCTGGTGGGAGACTTTTTGCTATTCATGGTTCCTGAATGTATACTCTCACGGAGGCATTGTGGTATTGAAGAAAATGCATCAGTCTGCAAAGTATGGGCCTGCAGAATGGAGGATCTAGAATGTCTGTTTTGGTCGTAGGTTGCAAGGAGGTCAGGACTGGTTGGGTTGAGGTTTAGGGGAACCTGAAGAGACTAGATGATTCTAGAGCCAAATTAGAGGGAATATTAGCATTTTCATATCAGGAAATGAACCAAGGCCTATTGGATTTCTCTAGCTCCCACCAGACTGGATTTCCAAGAGGGAAATCTAGGCTAGAACCATACTTTTAAGATTTGCCTGAAAATTATTCACTTTTTATTGTTAAGAAAGACTGTACACATAACATTGTAATATTAATTCAGCTGAAGAAAGGGTAGTATGAAATATCTTTTTATGGAAGTAGAGGGTGGAGGGATTGATGGGGAAGAAGTTTGGGAGAGGGACGGGAAAATTCAGTCTTTTATTCGTTTAGCAAATATATCTAAGGAGGATGAGAATTTAGCATTAGAGATGAGAGGGGCTTTTATTAAAAAAATTTTTTTAATGGAAATAAGCCAGGATTACTTTTTTAAATTTGGAAAACTTTTTATGTCAGTATATTTAAATTTACTTTTTTCAAGGGCTTCAGTATATTACATTGTAGGATGTACCCATTTTTATTGTCATCACAGAATGAGAGGGTCTGTTTTCTTTCCCCTCACCTGCACTGTATATTATCATTTCTTTTAATTTTTGTAACTTTAATGGACTTAAATATAGTATGTCATCATTATTTTTCCCCCTTTTAAATTGTATGGAATTATACATGTACATAATTAAAAAGTAAAATTGTCCTGAGAGAGCTTATAATGAAAAGCTCACAAGGGTGAGCCCTTGTCTCACCTGTCCATCACAATCCCACTTTCCAGAGGCTACTACTTGTAAGCATTAATTTTTGTAGTTCGTATCATGCTTTTCTTCAGGTTTCCAAGTAATATACATGTACTGTAATTTCTTGATTGATTAAAATGACATTATGAAGGAGTTGAAAGACCTCTGTTAATGAAAAGGATTCGTGTCGATGATATTATCCCCTTTCTCCTCCTCTCAAACCTTTGATAGTTATTATTTTAGCTTTTTTATTAACTGTATGTCTTTAAATAATATGCTTAAATAGAAAGCATTTAAAATTATACTGGAAATAGACTGGGTGAGAAGGTAAAGGGAAGTTTGATGGATGGATATGTAAGAAAAACTAGGTTGTAGGAGACATCTTTGCAGCAAAAGGGTTGCTGGTTAGTGATGAGGAAGAGTTGCTTGGCAATGATAGTTATTCATCTTGGAATTAGTTATCAGGTCAACTGTGCAATGTTCTTTGACAGTCTTCTGGAGAGTTTAGAGTGAGGACTCTGGGAATGGATTAAATGACTCCTTATTCTTTCCAGGCTTCTATGGCAATTCTTATAAGAGTTTTTAGGAAGGAGTGAATCGGTGTGGATAATGTGTTTCTTTTTTTGTGGAGGGAGGGAGGGATGGGGAAGTGTGATCGCAGGGGGAAGAGGATGAAGGTCAGGGTATGATGGAGGTGGTGGTAATTTTGTGGGAGGCTGAAGAAAGGGTAAAGAATTCTGAGGACATTTGGATATAGTGGATGTGAAGGGGATTTAAAATTACAGTGGTGAGATAGATTTGTGGCAGTTACAAGGAGATATGCATATTTAAGTCACTAATATGGTGGAAATATGGTGGGAAAAAGTATGCTGCTTATATATTAGGATAGATTAATAAAATATTGGGTTTTTGAAATTTGTATATGGGGCTTAACATCACCAAGTTAGTATGATGGATATGGAAAGAATAGAAAGAACTTGCTCCCCTTTTCGGAAGTCTTGTTTAACCTTACCTCTTGAGAATCTTCTTTGAGTAAGAAGCATTCACATGTAGATTATATACTGCTAAATCTTGTGTTTGCTTATGGGAATTATTCTCTCTTTGTTTTGCAGAGGGTGGCTAGACTGTACCCTACTCTGGAGCTGAGACTTTCTTAACCTTTGGGGAAACTCAGAACAGTTTAAGTGCTTAGTAAATAACCTCTTGAATGACTGATAGAAAGTAGTTTTCACTGTCGTGATAATAGTGGGACTGTGTGAAATTGCTGAACACCATGGGAGTATTGTAGACTAAATTGTGTGTTTAGAGAGTGAGGGATAAAACGGATATCTGATTGGTGAAGCCTTTAGATTTAAGGGAAGAAGACAGAATGGATTAGAATGTGACTAGAACAATCCTGCAAAAACATTGAAGGGGTGGACCAAAGTTTCTCTTCTAATCTGAGGCTAGTTTAATCTGAATAAATTTTAAATCTGGAGTTGGTGGCTGATTTAATTTCTGTTTTCTTACTTCAGATCTAAATGACTAGAGATTTTTTAGCTGTTTTAAGAATCTGATTTAAGGGGCGCCTGGGTGGCGCAGTCGGTTAAGCGTCCGACTTCAGCCAGGTCACGATCTCGCGGTCCGTGAGTTCGAGCCCCGCGTCGGGCTCTGGGCTGATGGCTCAGAGCCTGGAGCCTGTTTCTGATTCTGTGTCTCCCTCTCTCTCTGCCCCTCCCCCGTTCATGCTCTGTCTCTCTCTGTCCCAAAAAATAAATAAATGTTAAAAAAAAAAAAAAAAAGAATCTGATTTAATTAATTTTGGTATGGTAATAAAAAAGTGTTAGGTGCAATTTCTTGCCTCAAGGAATTTATAGTATTTATATTCATTTAGGGGGAGAAGGACAGTTGTGAAGTAATTTAGTAATAGTGTAAGATTTCAGAAAGTTGATTTTTTAAAACAAGTATCAGCAGTATACCTCCAGGGGCGCCTGGGTGGCTCAGTCGTTTGAGCATCCAACTCTTGATTTTCGGTTTAGGTCATGATCCCAGGGTCATGGGATTGAGCCCTGAGCGTGGAGCCTACTTAAGATTCTCTCTCTTAAAAAAAAAAAAAAAAAAAAAAAGTATACCTCCAGGTGAGAATTTTTGTATTTTGGTAGTCGTTTTCAGTAGTAGAGTTCAAGAACTTTTTTGGATCACCTTTTCTGAATTCCCTTCTGAGCCTCTAGCACATTCTATACAATTTATCTAATTATTAAGTACCTATTGTGTGCTCTGGGGGGATGAGCTTTTAAAGGTGGGTTAAACATGGTCCCTATCCTCAGAGTTCATAATCCCTTTAGAAGGGCACAGTTACAAACAATATGAGGCATAATGTTATTCTGAATAGCCTTATTGGTGACAAATCTTTTTAGTTTGAAAGATTTGATTTTTAGAAATGCTGAAGATATGTTGATAGCAAAGAGAGTGAATAAAGAATAGTTTTGGTTTAAATTCAGTTAGTCACAGATATAGGAATGATTTTTGTGGTTGACTTATTAACTGAGTTACTTTGGAAAACACTACCAGTGAGGAAGTCAGAAATACTTTGAAGAGTGGTGATAACTTCACTTGGAGGTAGGTGAACACTAGATGTTAGCTAAGTGCATGAACTGGTTGGATGGATGGAGTGAATAAATGAGTAAGTGGTAGCCTCCCAAGGTAACTACTTTAAAGAGGACCTCATTGATTTTAATATGTAAATAAATTCTGGCTAAATTTGTTAATAAACATTTTCATTACTGGGAACAAGATGGTTTATGATTAAGCTCCCAAATGAGTTTTATGGATAGTGAATGCTGTAGGAGTTCAGGGAATGGAGAAATGAATATTGGCTAAGGTTTGGGGAAAGGATTTAAGTGTACCGTACTTTAGCTAGATATTTGAAAGGATTCCTTAGGGATCTCAGGAGAGGAACTAAATTGCTCCAAATTTCTCTTGCAGCCCTAGAATGAACCTAGAGTCTGGATCTATTTTTGTCTTAATGCTTTCTGCCTATTTCATTTTAGCTACTCCTACTGGTTTGTTCCTTTTCAAATTCTTTGCTGGGTAGATTTTGAGCTCCCTGGAACAACGGGGAGGGGGGAAATCTGTTTCCATCTATGTCTAGTGTAACTTTTAGTTTTTCCTTTTATGAGCCTGTACCCCACAAATTACTTGGTCTCTGTGAGTGAAGAGCATGAGTCAACTTGGCTCTGCTATCCTGGCATTTTCCTGCATGCTTTTCTCAAAGCTGCTTTCTGAATTACAGAATAGAATAGACAGAATTGAGGGCATATGTCTAGTAGACACATGCTTGTTGAATAAATGAATGAGAAAGTAAGTATCAGATAATTTAGAAGATCTAAATGATCTATTTCTGTTTGTTTCAATTCATTACGTGCCTTTTTTCTTTTTCTTTCTTTATTTCTCTCTCACTCTCTCTTTTTTTTTTTTATGTTTACTTATTTTTGAGAGAGAGTTGGGGACAGAGGATCCAAAGTGGTCTTTCTGCTGATGGCAGTGAGCCCAATGCAGGGTTCAAACTCATGAACCATAAAATGACCTGTGCTGAAGCTGCACGCTTAACAGACTGAGCCACCCAGGCACCCCTACCTGCCCTTTTTCTACAAAGGATTTTATGGGGGCTGACAGAAATATGTACACTGTAAATGAATTGAAATAATTGAGGAGGTCTAGTTGAAGAGAAAATGAAAGAATCTGTTTAAAGATCATAAGGTCTATTATTATGAATGCTAGAGAACTAGGAATAGAGTGGAAGACAACCAGATGGAGAAGGAAAGGTTATCCTACAGAAAGTATGATTCTGAAAGAAGGAAAACATAATTGATATATGATAAGGTTGTGTTTAGAGGACAGCAAGAGAAGATTGAAGGTGTAGAGGATTACTCGAAATGGTTATTTTGGGGAGGAAGATTGTAAGACAATTTGAAGGATAAGAGTAAACAAGTTTAGAATGTAGCAGAAAGTATGATGTGGATTTATAACTGAGGTTTCAGAAAGTGGTGGGGTGCATTCTCTTTAGTCAACAGATAATGAACATTTGTTACATGCAAAAGCATTGTTAGAGGAGTCAGGAATAAATCCTTTGGGATTTATATTCTAGTAGTGGAGCTGAACTTGTGCACAAATAACTACATCATGACCAATGTATCATAAGAAAAACCAAATGTTACTGAAGTTAAAAGGTAGGAAAAAATATTTGGGGGAAAATCTGGGACTACCCTTAATGGCATGCAAGTGGCATTTTAGTTAGTTTTTGAAGGGATGGATAGGATTCTGGCTGATAGAAATGAATGGAAAGAGAGCATTCCAATCTGAGGTATTAGCAAAAGCAAAGACTCGGAGTTGAGAAGCCATGGATATGTGGGAAATAGTGAGTTTTTAATTTTTTTTTTTAACTGATCCACAGTAAGAAATACATGTCACGGGGCGCCTGGGTGGCGCAGTTGGTTAAGCGTCCGACTTCAGCCAGGTCACGATCTCGCGGTCCGTGAGTTCGAGCCCTGCATCGGGCTCTGGGCTGATGGCTCAGAGCCTGGAGCCTGTTTCCGATTCTGTGTCTCCCTCTGTCTCTGCCCTTCGCCCGTTCATGCTCTGTCTCTCTCTGTCCCAAAAATAAATAAACGTTGGAAAAAAAAAATTAAAAAAAAAAAAAGAAATACATGTCACATCCTCACCTGATATATGCATGTGTGAATGTTTGTGTGTATGTAAAAAACAAAAAGCTTCAGTAACCATAACCTTTACATGTTGGATGCACTCGTGTGTTTTCCATTCTATTCTGTTTGGCTAAGAAAAAAAGATGTCTGTCACTCATAAACTAATTTTGTGACTAAATAGTTGATCACAGCTTCTAGTTTGGAACACGGAGTTCATGAATGGGGCATAATATGATAAAAGGTAGGAAGAGTCAGTGGGGTTGAGTAGAAAATGAATGGCCTTGAAAGCCAAGCTAAATAGTTTGTATTTGACATGATGTAGTGTTGTGCTGAGGAAGCAAAACAGAAGCTAGGTTTTAGTCTTGGCCCTTCTGTTTACCTGTGCTATGATTATGGAGAGAATTACTTCCTTTCTGAGACTCCGTTTTCCCATCAAGAAATTTTTTTTTTTTTTAATTTTTTTTTTTCAACGTTTATTTATTTTTGGGACAGAGAGAGACAGAGCATGAACGGGGGAGGGGCAGAGAGAGAGGGAGACACAGAATCGGAAACAGGCTCCAGGCTCTGAGCCATCAGCCCAGAGCCCGACGCGGGGCTCGAACTCACGGACTGCGAGATCGTGACCTGGCTGAAGTCGGACGCTTAACCGACTGCGCCACCCAGGCGCCCCGTATCAAGAAATTTTTAATTCTTACACCTTTTGGCAAGGGTTGTGGTGAAGATTTGAGGATGAAGATATATTAGCATAGGATTAAAGTATGTTAATGTATCATTAATGTATAGCTTCTGAACTTTTCTGAGTAGAGAATGGAAGCCAAGACTTATTAAATACCTTAACCTGCTGATAGCTATACTTGGCAGGATAGATTGGTGGCAATGTGATGGTAGAGTAAGATGGGGGAGAGAAACTCAGTTATGAGGCTACTGGAGAAACTTAAGAAGGGCTTGAATTAGTTTGATAGCAGGATTAGAAATGAGGGGGTAGGATGTGATTGGATGGTGAGAGGAGGGGAGGATGACTGGGAATTTAGAGCTGTGGTAAGATTCAAAAGGCAACAGCTGAAACGAATACATGTTGGGGTAGTTCAGTGGGGGTACATTAGAATAGGTAGTTACAGTTTCTTGCATATAGTGGGTCCTCAATTATTTGTTTAATGATTAAATATGTAAATTGGGGAATTTGAATTCCAAGTAGAGACAGTCATGGTGGATAGGTTTGAGAAAGAGGGGTGAGATTGAAGGGTGCTTTTGAAGGACTGCCAGAATTTCTTCAGGGAATATTTTTGTATACTTACTGTGTTCAAGATTCCGTGGTAGGCAATGTGAAGGACCCATGTTTATATATGATAGTTCATTTTCTTCAGGAGTTTGACCAGGGACAGAAATGTCCCTGTCTGTCTATGACTGTCTATGACAGAAGTACTGTGGCTGATTTGACTTTGTGGAGGAGTTGGTGTGCAAATTAGGCCTTGAACCATATATAAATATGGTTATAGTAGGCAAGATGGTGAGGATTGGTATTCCAAGAAGAGAGAGTGTGATACAAGTAACAGAAAAGTTCTGGATGTGTTTAGGGGTTCATGGTCTAGATTAGCTAGGGTTCATCTTATGAATGGAGGGAAATAAGGCTGTAAAGTAGAAGAAACATCTAAAAATCTAGACTAAACAGGTTTTTTAAAAAGATAAAGTGCTCAAATCTTAAGGTTACAGGTCAATGAATTTTTGTAGGTAGACATTTCCAACACTCCAGAAGACTCCTTCATCTGTCACTCCAAGTTGATGTCTCCTTCAACCAAAAGTAACTACAGTGACCCTTGAACAACATGGGTTTGAACTGTGCAGATCCACTTATAAGTGGAATTTTTTTTGATAATTATGGTACAGTACTGTTTTTATGATGTTCTTAATAACCTTTTCTTTAGCTTACTTTGTTATAAGAATGCAGTATATATTACATATAATCTACAAAATATGTGTTAATCTACAGTGTGCTATTAGTAAGGCTTCTGGTCAACAGTAGGCTACTGGTAGTTAAGTTTTTGGGAGTCAAAAGTTATACCCAGATTTTCGACCATGGGGTGAGAGGGAGGTTGGATTCCCCAGCCTCTGTGTTGTTCAGGGGTCAGCTGTACTATTCTGATCTTTACTGTAACAGAGTAGTTTTATGTTTTGGAATTTCTTATTAGTGGAATCATACATCCGTGTCTGGTTTCTCATGCTTAACATATGTTTGTGAGATTCATCCATGATGCGTATAGCATCATTGCTCTGTGGGATTCCATTATGAACATATCACAGTGTATTTATTCATTTCATGATTGTTGGACTGTTGGCTAGTTTCTATTTTTTGGAAATCTAAGGACTTTTTTTTTTTTAAAGTTTATATATTTTGACAAGAGTGAGCACAAGCAGGGGAGGGGCAGAGAGAGGGAGAGAGAATTCCAATCAGGCTCCACACTGTCAGCGCAAAGTCCTACACAGGGCTTGATCCCACGACCCTGGGATCATGACCTGAGCCGAAATCAAGAGCTGGATGCCCAACTGACTGAGCCACCCAGTCACCCCTGGAAGTCTAAGGACTTTTAATTTGACTCAGTATGCAGTGGGGGAGCCATTGATGATTTTTGACTGGGGAAATGAGGTGATTTAAGAATAAAAATGTGGTGACCTGTTTTTGTTTTGTTTTTGCAATGAAGAGAGAACCTAGTGATTAGGAGACAAAGTCAGAAGGCTCTGACAAAAGTGTGAAGTGTTGAGAGTCTAAGTTGTGATGGTGTTAGTGGTAATCAAAGAAAAGAGATATACAGAAGAAATACTTTAAAGAAAGAATTGAAGGGTTTGACGGCAAATGGGCTTTTGGGAAACTGGAGGAAAAGAAAAAGAAAAGGGAAACCTTGGGGCTTTTCTTGGGTAACTGAGAATGGTAGTGCCATTAACAAAAATTATTGGATCAGTGAACAGAACTGTTTTGGTGGGGAAGAATAATTACTTTCATTTTAAGATACATGGCCAGTGTGTGAAGCACCAAATGGAATTATGCAAGGGGAATTATTTAGCTAGAGTTAGAAATACTGGATTCAGCTGAGGAAGGAGGTCCAATAGAGATTTGGGAATATGTACCTAGAGTTGATAATTGAAGCTGCTAATTCTGGATTTGGTAGGGTGCTAATGGCATGAAATTTTTGTACTGATAATTGAGGTGTTAATTGAAGCAGTAATTGAAGAATCTAGTTAAAAAAAATCATTATATATTCCAGTTCCTAAGGAATAAATTAGATTGTAGCAGAGGGTGATGGTTTAAAGATTATTTTTGGGAACTGGGGGAAGATATCCATATGAGGAATGAAAATGTAGAAGCAGTATTAAGGGATGAGATCCTGAAGGGAGTGGAGAGAGAATGGTAGAAAGCTCCAGGATAGAACTGGAGAAAATACCCACTATTTGGGCTGAGAAGAGGACCAGTGGTCATTGGAGATAGAAGCAGCAACTGGAGAGACCACAGTAGAATCCTGCAGTACAGTGACATAACCCAGAGGAGGTAGTTCAAGTGTCATTGCCAAAGAGAGGATAAGGACTTGGGTGGTGGGTCATATGATTTGGTACATGGAGTTGTTTTTATTTTGGTCTTCAGGAGAGCAGTTCAGAGACCAGAGTGCATGAGGGTAAAGGACTGAGTAGGTTGGGAGAATATGGAAACATTGAATGTAGGAATTGTATTAAGAAGTTTATTTTAAGAAGGAGGAACAGCTCTTTTTCCAAAACTGGAGGCAAGAAGTAGCAGATGGATGAAGATACAGCATTTTAGAAGCTGTAAAGAGGATTTCATTACAGGTGGAGAAGGTGTGATTTGAGGGAATTTTATGGAAGTTATTGAGTATTTGATGGGATTATAGACTTAAATATGAAAATGACTTGGAATTAGTCAATGACATAGAGAGTTGTATTTAGAATAAATCAGTTGTGGAAGATTTCATAGCTTTCTGGTGGTATTTAACACCCAGTGTGTGGGTGTGAAGAAAACAGATGGTGAAGATTGTCTGTCATTAGGGAGGTGCATGGTGAATATAATAGAAGGTCATGATGTTCTAGAGAGGGCAGTATTAAATGGCTGATGGACAGATTTCAATTGTGTGGGGAGACAAGTGAAGCCAAAGGGACGTAAAGAGCAGGTGTAGAAGTATAAAATAAAGTCGTGGTTTAAAAAAAAAAAAAAGGAGGTCTCTGAAGTTACAATCCTTGTGGTACAGCACTTCCAGTTGCTGACCTATTTTCATTATATATGTGTGAGTGGCTGAAGTGCAGCTGAAGGTTTTAGGAGTTGAGGAAGGTCAGGGTGTAGAAAGTACTTCAGCATCATTGAAGTTACTGAGAATAATTGCTGAATGTGGGACAAAGTAGAATTGGTCTTTGGGGAAGGAAGATGGGAGTGTATTCCGGAGCTTGGTAGATGTTGCAAGTGGAATGGTTTAAGTAAGTAGTGTAAACTGCAAAGAGATATTTTAGTGATAGGAGTGGCCCTTGGGAGCAAGAAGCAGTTGGTCTTTTAGCAAGCTGAAGTAGAAGAGTGGATAGTTAAGTCAGGAGAGAAGCAGGTTGTTCAGAAAAAGCCAAGCTTGAGATAAGATGCAGGGGTGGTCACAACAATCCAGGCAAGAGATGATAATATCTGACTTGTGGTGTGGGGATGGAGATAAATAGTAGATTTGTTACATTCACCAGTTCTTTAAATTTCTTTAGAAATAAATTATACTTGCAAAATCGTAGCCATTCATGTGCAAGGGAAAAAAAGGTAA
Organism: Herpailurus yagouaroundi; assembly: GCF_014898765.1. Taxonomy (NCBI): domain Eukaryota; kingdom Metazoa; phylum Chordata; class Mammalia; order Carnivora; family Felidae; genus Herpailurus; species Herpailurus yagouaroundi. Next base: position 71,567,480 of record NW_024412403.1, on the reverse strand, counting down.
GGTGGAGGTATACTAATATGAAAGGCAAAAGACACAGGGTAGTTTGTTGACAGTAGAACATGGATAAACTGATAGAAGCTAGTAAATGGGTAGAACAGAAATGAATGAGGAGATTGGGCTTGGCCTGAATCTGAATAAGATGAAAAGGAGAGTAAGTCTGTTGCAGCAGAGAAAATAGGGGGAAAACATAACGCTATCTAGGAAATAATGCCAGGAGCCTGTTCTTTCTTTGTGCATATAAGGACAGTCCTTGCCACCCATGATCTTATAAAGATAATAGTGCATATGCGTAAGTATTTTAAAAAATAGCATAATAATAGAGGTATTGAGATCTTTTGAACTCTACTTGAGTTCTTCAAAACCATATCAGTCTTTGTTTGCAGAAACTGTGTGGTGATAATTTGTATAGATAGGTTCAGGTAAAAAGTAGAAAGAATGGGTGGATATTAGGAAGGAGACATCCTAAGCCGTCTAAAATGGCCTCTGTAGTGTTGTTGTTGTTGTTGTTGTTGTTGTTGTTGCTGTTGTTGTTTTGTCTATAGTGACTTTTATCTCCAAATTTCTTATTGTTCTTAGGGTGGCTGCTTTGTTTTCTATATAGATGAGAAAATAATCTATATAGAGATGAGCCCCAGAAATATAGTTCTAAATACACTGTCTTGTTTGTAGTTGTCATTTATTGAACATGTCTAAAGGAGCTATATTGCCAACTCCAAAACCAAAATATAGTTTAACATTACTACTTATTTATTTATTTATGATTTATTTTAAGATTTATTTATTTATTTTTGAGAGAGTGAGTGTGCCAACAGGTGGGGGGCATAGAGAGGGAAAGAGAGAGAGAATCCCAAGCAGGCTTCGGGCTGTCCGAGCAGAGCCCGACACAGGGTTCAGTCCCACAAATCATGACCTGAGCTGAGAAATCAGGAGTTGGATGCTTAACTGAATGAACCACCAGGTTCCCCTTTTGATTTTTTTTTTCTTTTTTTTTTTAATCTCAGTGCTTGAAACCTTCATCATCTTCCATTGGTGATACTTAAGACCTAGACCAGGCCTCTAATGCTTTGGCTTTGCTCTCAAACTTTTGCTTGTTCAGTTCTGCAGTTGTATTCATTTTTGTCAGTCTTTGTTGTCTGTCAATTTTTCCTTTGTATTATCAAAGGCTTGACTCTCAGGTGCTTACCTGACTGTGGTTTTTGAGATTCTCTCTCAGTGCCTTGCTGTGGTCGCGGAAGCTGATATTTTAAACTATTACCAGTCCAGTGCTGGTATCCTTCAGACCCTTTGTATTTGCATTACATTCCTTACATGATTGATTCACATAGTCATCCTCTGAACAAAGAATACTTTCTGATCTTCCCTGTTTAGAGCAGGGTTTTGGATGTTACTCCATGTTTCAGAGAGAGCATATTTAGTGGCAGTGAGAAGAATATGACAAGACATAAAATAGGTATTATTGGTGTTTGACCCAGGTGCAGCTTTGCTTCAGGATTACTTCCAGAATGCAGCCCCAGGTCATTCATTACGTTTCCCACCTCCCTTCTACATTTAGTCAGTCACCAAACTTAATAATGAAGGACCTGTGGAGACCCAGAGCTTTGAAAAGGCCTAACAGGGTTCAGGGAGGTCATTTTGCCCATCTCACTTTTCTGCTGTAAGCTGCCTGATTTGGTCTAGAGTTGTTTCCAGGACATACCTCAGACATAGCTAGGCCTTGGCAAGTGGGTGGTGTGGGTTAGACTGACTGATGGTGGACATCTTAAGGAAGGTGTTGGGCATTATTGTAGTGGAAACAGAGAATGTTTAATGGTAATTATATTAATTTAACAGATAAGTGACTTCACAAGATAGGGGTTGGATACCTGAAAATCTTGGTTGGCTTAAGGAGTTTTCCTTGTAAATTTGAGAAAAGCCCTTTTATAATGGCTAGAATGAAATACATACTTGATGTTTTGCAGGGTCCCATATATGTGTGTTTGTCAACATGTACACATTTTTTTTTTTTCCAACGTTTATTTATTTTTGGGACAGAGAGAGACAGAGCACGAACGGGGGAGGGGCAGAGAGAGAGGGAGACACAGAATCGGAAACAGGCTCCAGGCTCTGAGCCATCAGCCCAGAGCCTGACGCGGGGCTCGAACTCCCGGACCGCGAGATCGTGACCTGGCTGAAGTCGGAGGCTTAACCGACTGCGCCACCCAGGCGCCCCAACATGTACACATTTAATGACACATACTGTGTTAATTTGAATAGGCTCTATAATTAGAGTCTTTAGGGAAATGGGCATGGTAGTCTTGAGTTATGGGTGATTCCAGTGAATCAGTAGAGAATATTTGGAAAGATCATTGTCAAATTATTGGGAGTGTGCTTGGGAAATGAATTTTTTAGTGACTGTGGTGGCCATTCTGGAATAGGTTCACAAAATTTGAGGGCAATTTGGGGCAAATTTGTGTGTTAAGTTGGAGAGTGTTTGGAGGAAATGAGGGAACACAAAATGCAGTTTTGAGAAAGTTAGGTGAGTTGATTTGGTGGGAGCTGATCAAAATTGTAAGTTAGCTGTGGAGAGGTTTTGAATAGGTAAGTGGGAGATGTAATTTATGAGGAAGCTTGATATTAGAAAAGTAAAATTCAAGAGTAAAATTGGAGAGATGGTTTAGGGGAGGTGATTTTTTGAGGGGAATACAGCTCTTAGGTTAAAAACAGGAAGGCAAGGGACAACTGCCTCGAGTAAAGCTGTGGAGAAACAGAGTACGTGGAGGGGTTAAGGAAGAGGTTACTGAAAGATTTCTCATCGTGAGGAGTGCTTTGTTGGATACTGCTTTTGAATAGTGGTTCGGTAACGTAGGGGGCTTAAACGTCCCTCGGTCTGTAGGGGTGGGGACAGTTAGGCGGAAGAGTTACCTTTCTTGAGAAGCCGGGGCAGTCGGGAACCCGGGCCCGGATCCGACCTCCGCACTGGCGGGGTTTTGTCTGCGCTCGGCCGGGGGGCGGACGCAGCGGAGGCGAGGGGCTGCGCCCGTGCTGGGCCCAAGAGCCGCCACGGCAGAGCACAGCCGGGAGGGCCGCCGGCGCGGCGCTCCGCACAACTGGGCCTCTCCCAGGGCGCTTCAGTAAGTGAGCAGGCCGCGCGGGCTGTGCGGTGGGGGCCGGGAGGAGGAGCTTTCTGGAGCGCCCCAAGCGGACCTCCGCACGCGGCTCGCAAGGCTTCCTTTTGTTGTGTGTGTACGTGTGAGTGTGCGCGCGCGTGCGTGAGTGCGCCCGTGTGCAGGGAGGCGGCGGAGGAGCGCCGAGAAGCCGGGGCTTTGCCTGCCGGGGTGCCTCGGCGGGCGGCGGGGCCTCCGAGACGCCCGTCTTCCGGGTCGGGGTGCAGCGAGATGGCGAACTTTGTGAGTGGCTTCTTGGCGGCCAACAAGTGTCTGCCTGTCAGCGGGGACCGCCGAATGCTAATTGACAGGGCCCCCCCCCCCCCCCGTTTCTCTCCTGCTTTTTTCAAATTTTCTGTTGGACTGGGTTGTGTTCACCGTCTTACGGTGTGCCGTAAGGTCAGATGGGTAATTTGGTCTGTTAGACGAATAGTTTTTTACTCGATATCAAGAACAGAAATGTACGCCGGGATACGTATATTGGTTGCATGTTTAGTGGTAAGAACCGTGCTAAGGCCTCTCCGTAATGAGGCTATGGGGTAAACTTTTGCTCTCCAGACTTTGTGAAGCACTTTTTACAGTGCCAGGGAAGAACTCTGCGTACAAGACTAAAAGCTAGATAAAGTTAGGAAATGGAAAAGTTAAAGCCCTTCCCAAGAGCTTGAATTAAAAACAGCTTTTTGTTTTGTTTTACATAATTATGATCGTGTAGTTCGTAGAGTTTTGCAAAATTGGGCATGGTGTGATCCGAAAAAAAGAGCATTTCTTATTTTTATAGGGGGCAATGGTAAAGGCACCACACACTTTTGAAATTTCAACTATGTTAAATGTTGCTATAAATAAAATCCTATTCAGATTTTTAGATTTAATATATCTAAAAATACGTTTGCAGTTGTCCTTTGGGTGCAGGAGGAAGTCCTGGGTTTCACGGTGCTTGTTTCTGGGCAGATTTTCAGTATTGTCAGCATGATACGGACGTAGAACCTTAACCTGAGTGAATAATTTGCTTGAGATTACCAGTCTGTTTTGCAACTGGGAATAGACTCTGGGTCTCTTATTCCCAGTCTGGTGACCTATCCAAGAATAGACTAAGGAAACTGGGTATTTTTCTGTTTGGTGGAAAATATGGCTGAGTTGATTTTGTAGTGAGTTTTAAAGGGCCAAAAAGTGAATGGGTGAACATTTATATTTTCTGTTGTAACATTTAAACGAAGTTTCTCCACATGCCTTTGGTCTTTCTTTGAATATATAAGGAACTTTAGGATATTCTTCAGTGTTACTTTTCATGGCATTTGTAGCACACTTAACACTTGATTAAAATAGATCGATGCTTATTGTAATTAACTGTGGGTAGTTGTGTTTTTCATGCGGATATTCTCCCTGGTTAGAGAATAGCAGGTAACTTGAGAATGTTTAGCCTTCTCACAAATGCTGGGGAGAATAGGCATTATGTTAACTTCATTAATCTCTGACTTAAAAACTTGGCTCTTATTATTGAAGATACTTGAAAAGGTACACATGGGGATACTTGTGGATTTTCTCCTCCTCAGCTTTATATACTCTTATTCTCACTACTATTATTACATTTGCTATACATAACAATATTTGGTTATTAACGTGTGTTTTGGTAGGCCTCACAGAAAAGAGTACCTTTTCTGTTTCTTTTCCTTTTTTTTTTTTTTGAAAGAGTACCATTTCTTTTCATAGTATATGAGTTGCAATTGAACTTTTTTATTTTGTTCATTCCTAACCTGTCTTAGGCCTTTTTTTTAATTTAAAAAAAATTTTTTTTTTTCAACGTTTATTTATTTTTGGGACAGAGAGAGACAGAGCATGAACGGGGGAGGGGCAGAGAGAGAGGGAGACACAGAATCGGAAACAGGCTCCAGGCTCTGAGCATTCAGCCCAGAGCCTGACGCGGGGCTCGAACTCCCGGACCGTGAGATCATGACCTGGCTGAAGTCGGACGCTTAACCGACTGCGCCACCCAGGCGCCCCTGTCTTAGGCCTTTAAATCACAAAAACATTCTTTCTTCCTCCCGTCTCCAAAAAACCCTGGACATTTATTAATGTAATGCAATAATTCTCCACCAGAAGTGATTTTGGCAATGTCTGGAGACATTTTTGGTTGCCATGCTGAGGGATTCTGTTGGTATCTAGTGGGTAGATGCTAAACATCCTACAGTGCACATGATAGCCCTACAACAAAGAATTATCCAGTGCAAAATGTCAGTAGTGTTGATGTTGAGAACCCTTGACCTCATATATTGAAAATAACATTCTCCCAAATTAAATATTACAAAAGTTATTTATAATGTAATTAACATGTCTGTACCATATTGTTAGGAATCTTTTTCCAGAGTTGTCATTAGAATGATCATGGGTCAAAGGTTATGAAGTATACTTTAGGTCATCAATACATGTGATTTTAGAGCTGCAAAATTAACAAGTTTATTAAGGCTTTTTGTATGTAGATAATGGAGTTTCCGAGGGATTGTGACTTCCAAGTTCTCACAGAGAACAGAGTTCAGGTCTCTTCTTTTTATTATAATTTAATTTACTTAATTAAAATTAATTTTGATTATTACTGAGGGAAACAGTATTGATAATTTTTGTTTGATATACAAATACATTTAAATAATTGAATTAAATAATTGCATTGTGAGAATCTCAGTATTTAGTGAATTATTGATAACTTTTTCAGATTCACATGTGTTTGTTGAATTCATCAGCATGGTTTGTAATGGTTGTAAACTTTTCAGCATGTGCTTTTTAAAAAAGTGTTTGAAAAATTGAAAAAGACCACATATACTTTTAAAACAAAAACATATTTAAAGTTAATTATGACACTTTAGGCAACATTGCAAATGCAAACCCAATTGGAGCTGTTCAGACATCTGTGGGTGTCTTGAACTTAGACATCTGTTTTGCAGAATTGTGTGAAGATCACCATAATGGTGAATTACTGTGCTAGCTGTAAATCGATTCTAGCAAGATCCTTTTGGTTTAATTTTAGAGAAAGATATTGGAACTTTCAGGTGAACTGTAATTGGGTGAAATATAAATTGAGTATTTAGATGAAAAAAAATTTTTTTTGAGAGAGGGCACAAGTGAGTGAGGGGCACAGAGGTGGGGGCGCAGAGAGAGAGAAGTGGGGCTCACTCAATGCGGGGCACAAGCTCACCCAGGCGCCTAAGATGAAGTATTTTCAAATTAAGCAGCGTATTATTGTCAGAGGAAGAAGTATCAATGGGGTTCTTTTTATGTTTAAATTTTTTTTTTCAGTAGAGGGGTGCCTGGGTGGCTCAGTCGGTTAAGTGTCTGACTGCCCTCAGGTCATGATCTCATGGTTTGTGATTTCAAGCCCTGCATGGGGCTCTGCACTGACAGGGGAGTCTGCCTGGGATTCACTTTCTCTCTCCCTCTCTCTCTGCCCCCTCTCTCCCCACTCTCTAAAGTAAATAAATAAATAAACTTAAAATTTTTTTTCGATAGTGTACTTTTTTGTAAATGAGTAAAACAAATGAAGACAAAGGATCGTATGAGCAAAGATTTCTTTAAATGGTTTAAGTAAAAAATTTATAGAAGAAATTTACAGTGCATATTAGCAAAAAACTCAACTGGAAAAGCTGCTGTTAATATTTTGATATATGGTCTTCTTATAATTTCATTAACTTTTTATTTTGGAAAAATTTTAATGGGTAAAAAATTGAATTGTACAATGAACCTCCATATACCTATGACCTAGCGTCAATAGTTAGCAATTAATGGCCATTCTTGTTTCATCTATACTTCTACCTCATTTCTCCCCTTTCATATTCTTTTTTTTTTTAATTTTTTTTTCAACGTTTTTATTTATTTTTGGGACAGAGAGAGACAGAGCATGAACGGGGGAGGGGCAGAGAGAGAGGGAGACACAGAATCGGAAACAGGCTCCAGGCTCTG
>NW_024412403.1:71537823-71560292 GCF_014898765.1 Herpailurus yagouaroundi | reverse complement strand
GGGGCTTGAACTCACGGACCGCGAGATCGTGACCTGGCTGAAGTCGGGCGCTTAACCGACTGCGCCACCCAGGCGCCCCTCCCCTTTCATATTCTTTTTTTTTTTTTTTAATTTTTTTTCAACGTTTATTTATTTTCGGGACAGAGAGAGACAGAGCATGAATGGGGGAGGGGCAGAGAGAGAGGGAGACATAGAATCGGAAACAGGCTCCAGGCTCTGAGCCATCAGCCCAGAGCCCGGCGCGGGGCTCGAACTCCCGGACCGCGAGATCGTGACCTGGCTGAAGTCGGACGCTTAACCGACTGCGCCACCCAGGCGCCCCTCCCCTTTCATATTCTTTTTTTTTTTTTTTAATTTTTTTTTTCAACGTTTATTTACTTTTGGGACAGAGAGAGACAGAGCACGAACGGGGGAGGGGCAGAGAGAGAGGGAGACACAGAATCAGAAACAGGCTCCAGGCTCTGAGCCATCAGCCCAGAGCCTGACGCGGGGCTCGAACTCCCGGACCGCGAGATCGTGACCTGGCTGAAGTTGGACGCTCAACCGACTGCGCCACCCAGGCGCCCCCCCTTTCATATTCTTAAAGAAACTTTATTTTGAAATAATTATAGACTCACAGGAAGTTGCAAAATTAGTACAGAGTCCTGTATATCCTTTGCCCAGCTTTTCCCAGTGGTGACAAATCTTATAAAGCTCTAGTAACATCAAAACCAGGAAATTGACATTGGTTCATTATTCTTAACTGCCGGAAATACTTACTTTGCACCATTAAAAAAAAATTTAATGTTTATTTATTTTTGACAGAGCATGAGTCGGGGAGGGGCAGAGAGAGAGGGAGACATAGCATCTGAAGCAGGCTCCAGGCTCTGAGCCGTCAGCACAGAGCCCGACTTGGGGCTCGGACTCACGAACAGTGAGATCATGACGTGAGCCGAAGTCGGACGCTCAACCGACTGAGCCACTCATGCTGCGCCCCTGCACCATTTTTTTTTAAATCTGAATTCATTTGTGTGTGTGTGTGTGTGTGTGGTTCTTTGCAATTTTCTCCCATACATAGTAAGTTCGTATAACTACTACCACAGTGAAGATACAGAGCTGTTCCATCATCACAAAGAAAACCCCTCTTGCTAGGCCTTTGTATTTGCATTCCACCTCAAAACCCCTCCCTGTCTCTTGGCAATCTTATTTTCCATCCCTGTAGTTTTGTCATTTTAAGAATAATGTATTAATAACATACTTTTTTGAATCAAAATTCATGTGTTGAACTTTGGGTATATTCAGTATTGTGCTATTGAGAAATAAAGTGGTTATGAGGGGCATCTGGGTGGCTCAGTTGGTTAAATGTCTGAATTCAGCTCAGGTCATGATCTCACAGTCTGTGAGTTTGAGCCCCATGTCGGGCTCTGTGCTGACAGCTCAGAGCCTGGAGCCTTCTTCGGATTCTGCGTCTCCCTCTCTCTCTGCCTCTCCCTTGCTCATGTTCTGTCTCTCTCTCTGTCAAAAATAAGTAAACATTAAAAAAAAAAAGTGGTTATGAAAATTCATGTATAGCAATTTGTGTACAGTTGTCTGAGATAAATGCCCAAGAGTGAGCTTTTTAGGTTGTATGGCAAGGGCAAGTTTAGTTGTTGTTGTTGTTGTTTTTTTTAATGTTTACTTCTGAAAGAGAGAGAGAGAGAGAGAGACAGTGTGTGAGCAGGAGAGAGGAAGACACAGAATCCAGAGCAGGCTCCAGGCTCTGAGCTGTCAGCACAGAGCCCAACGAGGGGCTGGAACTCACGGACTGCCAGATGATGACCTGAGTCCAATTCGGATGCTTAACTGATTGAGCCACCCAGGCGCCCTGGGCAAGTTTAGTTTTATAAGAAAATTCCAAACTGTTTTTCCAGAGTGACTGTACCATTTTATGAGAGATCTACTTGTTCTAAATGCTTGGCAACATTTGTTACTATTTTTTATTTTAGCTGTTGTAATAGGTATATAGTGATATTTTATTGTAGTTTTAATTTGCATTTCCTTATTGACTAATGATATTGAACATCTTTATATGTATTGGCTGTTTATGCCTTTTGCTTATTTTCTAATCTGAATATATGTATATTTTTACTGTTAACTTTTGAGAGTTCTTTATATAGTCCAGATAAGAATTCATCAGAAACATTGTTTGCAAACATTTTCTCACTCCACGGCTTATCTTTTCATTTTCTTCACAAGTTCTTTCACAGGGGAGATGTTTTCAGTTTTAATGAAGTCTATTTCTTTTACGAATCCTGCTTTGGTGCCAAATCCAGGAACCTTTTTCTTTAGTCCTGAAGGATGTCTCTGATAGTTCTGTAGTTTTATGTTTACGTTAAACTCATGATCCATTTAGTTTTTATATAAAGTTGTGAGGTTTAGGTCAACACTTTTTTTTTCTTAATTTTTTTAATGTTTATTTTGGGGAGACAGCACAAGCGGGGGAGGGGCAGAATGAGAGGGAGGCACAGAATCTGAAGCAGGTTGCAGGCTCTGAGCTGTCAGCACAGAGCTGAATGCGGGGCTCGAACCCATGAAGCGCAGGATCATGACCTGGGCTGAAGTCGGATGCTTAACCGGCTGAGCTACCCAGGCACCCCTAGGACAAGACTTTTTTTTTTGCGGATGGATGGATGTCCAGTTGTTCCAGTAATATTTGTTGGAAAGACTATCTTTCCTCCATTGAATTGTATTATCTGTTGGGCATATTTGTGTTAGTCTAGTTAATTTTGGGTTCTTTGTTGCATTGATATAGGTGTCTATCCCTTTTGTCAGTCCACACTGTCTTGATTAATGTAACTGTATAATAGTATTAAGATCAAGTAGATGATTCCTTCCACTTTGTCAAGATTGTTTTAGCTTTTGTAGTCTCTTTGCCTTTTCGTATATGTTTTAGAAGAATCTTGTTGATGTATACCAAAAAGTATTGCTGGGATTTTGATAGGAATTGAATAAATTTGTAATTAAATTTGGGAGAATTCCTTTATTATACAGAGATTTTCAATCCATGACTACAAATGTCTCATCATTAATTTAGATCTTCCATATTTTTTGAAGCAAATTCTAGGCATATAGTTTTCCTTAAACAGCTTTATTGAGATATAACTTTATGTACCATATAATTTATTCATTGAAAGTGTATATAATTCAGTTGTTTTTAGCGTATTCAAACAGTTGTGCAGCCATTACCATAATCAATTTTAGAACATTTCCATCGCCCTAAAAAGAAACTCTGTCCATTAACAAACAGTCGTCTTTCCCCCTTTGTCCTAGCCCCTGGCAACAGCTAATTTATTTTCTGTCTATGGATTTATCTATTCTGAACATTTCAAATTAATGGAATCATACAATAGGTGATCTTTTATGTTTTGCTTGTTTCATGTAGCATAATGTTACACGATGTAGCATGTGTCAGGAGTTCATTCTGTTTATTGCTGAATAGTATTCTGTTGTATAGATATACCACATTTTTTAAATCCATCAGTTGACTGACATTTGGGTTGCTTCTACTTTTTAGCTATTATGAATAATAGCTAATAATTGCTATGAACATTCATGTGCAAGTTTTTATGTGAATATTTGTTTTCACTTCTCTTGGGTATATACCTAGGAGTGGACTTGCTGAGTCATATTCAAGAAATCATTGCCAGGACTAGTGTTATGAACTCTTCCCCCTTGTATTTTCTTTTAGGAGTTTTATAGTTTTAGACCCCATGCTCAAGTCTTTAATCCATTTTGAATTGATTTTTTGTGTGTAGTATAAGGGTCCAATTTCATTCCTTTTGCATGTGGATATCCAGTTTTCCCAAAACCATTTGTTGAACAGGCTATCCTTTCCCCATTGTGTATTCTTGGTACCCTTGTTGAAGATCAGTCATCTGTAAACATGTGGGTTTATTTCAGGGCTCTGTTTTCTTATGTTGGTCTGTATGTCTGTCTTTATGCTAATACTATTACTTTTTAGTTATTGTAGCTTTGTATTACGTTTTGAAATTAGGAAATGTGAGGCCTCCAGCTTTGTTCTTTAAGATGTTTTGTCTATTTGGGGTTCTTTGTGTTTCCATATGAATTTTAGGATTTTTCTCCCCTACTTCTGTAAAATTGCCATTGGGATTTTGGTAGGGATTGCACTGTATCTGTAGATGTAGATCACTTTGGGTAGTATGGACATTTTAATAATCCATGGACATGGGATGTCTTTCTATTTATTTGTGTTTTAATTTTTTTCATCAGTGTTTTGTGTTTTTCAGTTTACAAGTCTTTTGCCTCCTTGGGTTAAGTTTTTCTAAGTACTTTATTCTAAGTAAAGTAAAGTAATGTTACTATTATAAGTGACATTACTTTCTTAATTTCATATTTTGTTCACTGCTAGTATACCATTGAGTTTTGTATATTCTTGTACTGTACAACCTTGCTGAACTTATTTATTCTTGTAGTTTTTTAGTGTATTCTTTATGGTTTTATGTATATCGGATGCCATCTGTAAATAGGGGTACAGTTTACTGCTTCCTTTCCAATGTGAATGCTTTTTAATTTTCTTGCCTAATTTTCCTTGTTAGAACATCCAGTACAGTGTCGAATCAAAGTAGTGAGAGTAGACCTCTTTGTCTTGTTTCCGGTCATAGGGGGAAAGCATTCAGTATTTCATCATTAAGTGTAACATTAGAATTTTTGTAGATGGCCTTTATCAGGTTGAGGAGATTCTCTTCTGTGCCTAATTTCTTGAATGTTTTTGTTATTTAAGGATGTTGGGTTTTGTCACATGCTTTTCTGCGTCTGCTGAGATGATCTACAAAAAATAAAGGTTTTGTCCTCTATTCGGTTGGTAGGGTGTATTTACTTGATTTTCAGATCTTAAACCAATTTTGCATTTCTGAGATAAATCTACTTGGTTATTGTGCATATTCATTTTTCTGTGTTAGTGAATTCGGTCTGCTAGTATTTGTTGGGGATTTTAATGTCTATAATCAGAGATAATGGCTTGTCATTTTCTTTTTTAAAATTTAATGTTTATTTTGAGAGAGAGAGCACACATGTACAAGTTGGGGAGGGGCAGAGAGAGGGAAAAGAGAGGATCCCAAGCTGTCAGTGCAGAGCCCTACATGGGGCTCGATCCCATGAACCGTGAGATAGTGACCTGAGCCAAAATCAAAAGCTGCTCAACTGACTGAGCCACCCAGGCGCCCTGCCATTTTCTTTTCTTGTGACATCTTTATTTTGTTTTGGTATCAGTGATACTGATCTTATAAGATAAATTAAGAAATGTGCCTTCGTCTATTTTTGGGAGGAGTTTGTAAACAACTGGAATTTAATTCTTTATTAAATTTTTTTGGTAGACCTTCCCAGTGAAGCTGAGCTTGGAGTTTTCTTTTTGGGAGCTTTTAAATTAAGAATTCATTTTTCTTAAATGGTTATAGAACTATTTAGATTATTTCACTTTGGTTTAGTTTAGGTAGTGTAATTCTGATAAATTGAGAAATTTCTTCGAAGTGATAAATTTAAGAATGTAAAGTTGTTTTGTAGTATTTTCCTTACTGTATTTTAGTTGGTGCAAGTTCTGTAGTGATATCCACTTTTGAATCATTACATTAGTGATTTGTGTCTTCTCTGTTTTTTATTTGTTAGTCCTATTAAATACTTACAAAATTTTTGCTTCACAGATTTTTTCTATTTTTCAGTTTTCAATTTCATTAATTTCTGTTCTATATTGTTTCCTTCCTACTGCTTGCTTTGGGTTTATATATATTTTGCTTTTTTTTTTTTTAAGTTTCTTTTGGTAGGCAATTAGGTTTTTGATTTGAGATATTCATTTATTTTTATTTATTTTTACTATGTATTTGTTTTTTTTTGAGAGGGAGGGACAGAGGGAGAGGGACAAAGATAACCTCAAGCAAGCTCCACAAGGGTCGTGAGATCATGACCTGAGCTAAAATCGAGTCAGACACTCAACCAACTGAGCCACCCAGGGACCCCTGAGATCTTTCTTCATTTCTATTGTAAGCATTTAGTGCTATAGATTTCCTTTTAATTACTGCTTTAGCTGCATCTCACAAATTTTGGCATGCTGTGTTTTTATTTTCATTCATTTTTATGTGTCTGTATTTTAAAGTTTTCTTTGAAATTTCCACCTTGACCCATGCACTTTTTAGAATTGTGTTGTTTTTTCCTGATGTTTCTAGGTTTTGTTTTTTCTTTTTTTTAAATTTTTAATTTTTGAGAGAGAGACCGTGTGAGTGGGGGAGGAGCAGAGAGAGAGGGAGACACAGAATCCAAAGCAGGCTGCAGGCTCTGAACTGTTGGCACAGAGCCCAACGCAGGGCTCGAACCCACTAACCGTGAGATCATGACCCGAGCCAAAGTCAGACGCTCAACCTACTGAGCCCTCAGGCGACCCTGTTGTCTTTCTGTTACTGATTTCTAGTTTAGGTCCATTATGGTCAGAGAATGCACTCTATTATTATTATTTTTTTTTAATTATTTTTTTTTTCAACGTTTATTTATTTTTGGGACAGAGAGAGACAGAGCATGAACAGGGAAGGGGCAGAGAGAGAGGGAGACACAGAATCGGAAACAGGCTCCAGGCTCTGAGCCATCAGCCCAGAGCCCGACACGGGGCTCGAACTCATGGACCGCGAGATCGTGACCTGGCTGAAGTCGGACGCTTAACCGACTGCGCCACCCAGGTGCCCCTGCACTCTATTATTTTAATTCTTATAAATTTGTGGAGGTTTGTTTTGTGGCTCTGGATATGATCTGCCTTGGTGAATGTTCCATGGGTGCTTGAAAAGAAATGTGTGTTCTGCTGTCATTGGGTGGAGTATTTCATATACAGTTGACCTTCGAACCACATGGGTTTGAATTGTGCTGGTCTACTTATATTTGGATTTTTTACAGTACAGGACTGTAAATGTGTTTTCCTTATTTTCTCAGTAACATTTTCTTTTATCTAACTTTAAGAATACAGTATATAATGTAATACACAAAATGTATGTTAATGGATTGTTTTTTATCTGTAAAGTTTCTGGTCAGTAGTAGGCTATTAGGAATTAAGTTTTTGGGGAGTCAGAAGTCATACATGGATTTTGTGTGAGGGAGTTGTTCAGGTTTCATCTGTATATCAATTCAATTCTGTTGGTTAAATGTGTTATTAATATAACCACTCTGCTTTTCTAAAAAAAAAAAAGTATTGCTATAGCTTTAGCATTCTTTTCAACGTATGGTACCACATTTCTTGTTAGCAACATATGGGGCCATTTAAAAAAATTTGCTCTGCCAGTCTGTCTTTGATTGGTTTATTTAGACTATCTGCATTTGAGGTAATTAATGATCTGTCAGTCCTTATAGCTGCTATTTTATTATTTTTTGCTTATTTTCTCTGGCTTTTGGTTTTTGCTTCTCTTTTCTTGCCCTCCTGCAGATTATTGGAACATTTTTTAGGATTCCATCTTTTATAATTTGTAGAAGGTCTATTTATAATGTTTTGGAGTCTGTCTTGCTGTAGTTTTTGCGGTGGTTGTAGTTATTACAGTATGCATATGTGATTTATAACAGTCTACTAGTATCCACATTTTATAGTTTCAACTGAAGTGTGTAAATTTCACTTCTGTTCTACCCTTTACCTTTCCAACTTTTATTTATTATTATTATTTTTTAATGTTTGTTTTTGAGAGAGAGAGAGAAGTGGGTGCTCAAGTCGGGGAGAAGCAGAGAGAGGGAGACAGATTCTGAAGCAGGCTCCAGGCTCTGAGTTGTCAGCACAGAGCCTGACACTGGGCTCCAGCCCACAAACCATGAGATCATGACCTGAGCCCAAGTTGGGTGCTTAACCGAGTGAGCCACCCAGGTGCCCCCTACCTTCTCAACTTTTAAACATAATTAATTGTCTTGGGTATGAAATAGTGTCGTAATTTTTGCTTTCAGTCATCAAGTATGATTTGTAAAGCTAATGATGGAAAAGATAATCTGTTGTGTATACCCATATTTCTTTTCTTCCTGTTGTTTGAAACATTTTCTTCAGCCAGTCTTTATGACACATTCTTTTAGTTTTTCTTCTTTTGGGAATGCTTTTTAAAAATGGCCCCTTTGTTCCTTGCTGTGGTCTGAATGTATTTCCCTAAAATTCATATGTTGAAATCCTATTAGGAGTTGGGGCCTTTGGAAGGTGATTAGGTATGAGGGAGGAGCCCTCATGAATGGGATCGGTACTGTTGTAAAAGAAGCCAGAAGAGCTCCCTTGGCCATTTCTGTCTTGTGAGGATACAGAAAGGAGTCTTTTACCTGGAAGTGAGCCCTCACCAAACCATATTGACATCCTGATCTTGGACTTCTAGCCTCCAGAACTGTGAGAAATAAATTTCTGGTTTTAGATGAGAAATCTGGGGTCATTTAAAGTTTCCATTATAAGTAATACGGTTGTTTCTGGTGCCTTCAAAGTTTCTTCTTTGGTTTTAATTTTGAACATTTAATTACTATGTGTCTTGGTGTAAATTTGTGTTTATTCTGTCTTGGGTTTGCCCAGTTTTTTGGATCTGTAAGTTTGTATTTGCTGCATTTGAATTCAGCCATTGTTTCTTCAAATACTGTTTCAGCCCCTCTCCTTTCTGGGACTCCAGTGATAAGAATGTTGGATCTTATGTTATTGGCCTGTAGTTCTCCAAGACTGTTAATTTTTTTTTCCTGTTTTCTCTCTTGTTCAGATTGGGTGAGTTCTGTTTTTCTGTATTGACCTTCAGTGATTCTCTTCCCTATCATCTCTGTGTTTGTATTGAGTTTATGCAGTGAGTTCAAAATTTTTCTGTTATTTTTTAGTTCTATAATTTTCTTTTGCTTTTATTTTTTAATAAATTCTGTGTCTTTGCTGAGATTTTACATTTTCTCACTTGTTTTGGGAAAATTCTTAATTGCTGAAACATTTTTATTATTGTGTTTTAAATAAAAGATAAGTTGTCAAATAATTCCAGTGTCTGATGCATCTCTGCATTGGCCTTAGTTGATTATCTTTTCTTAATCATGACTTCTTGAGTCCTTTCTATTTTATCTTTTAGTTAGGAAGTTCTGAGCCCTATTTATATTTTTCATTTTAGTGGACAGTCCGCCTATTTAGGTTTAGAATACAGATCTTGGCCCCCTTTTGTAGGCTGTGTTTCCAGTGGCAGTTTTAATTTTCAGAGCCTTTGTGGTCACCTTAATTGATCCGATGCTGCTGGGTTGCCACTAGTCCTTGCTGGTGGTGACTGACGGAGCAAAAGGGTTTTCCCTATGCGGGGCTTCTTGTTATATCTAGATGAGAGATGATTTTGGTAGATCCTCCTATTATTCCTCCCATGTCATTCTTCCCTGTCCCCCGTCCCTGGGTGAGAGAGGAGAGTCTTAGCCCAAACTAGCTAGCGGCTTGTTGTGGTTGGGTCCCTCAGTTTGCCTACTTGTCTCTGTACCTCTAGGTGGAAAACAGGAGTCTCATGCCAAATGGGTAAGGAAGAATTTTTTACCTCGGTTTTGTTGTTGGTTGGGCTTCCAGTTAATCTTCCTTTTATGTTGCAGAGGGACTCCAGTGTAATTTGGGGGGAGGAATGTGACTGCCTGGTCTGCCTTCTGTTGCTAAGTTGGTGGTCAGGAAATGGCAGTCTGGGTTGCCTTTTTCTGTTGGGTGTGGGGACTAAAAACACCCTGCTGTTCTTTTGTTTCTCCATACTTGTAGTCCCAAACTGGTTCATTGCCTTACTATTTGCAGAGTTTACCTCTGGTTGTCTCTTGTGTTATTTCCATGGTTTATAATTGTGCTTAATGAGGAGGGGCAGGGGAACACAGCTCTGTGCCATCTTACCTAGACTGGAAATTCAAGTTCCTTAATTTTTGTCAACCATCATGATCTCCAGACAGTAGGTTATATCAGCTTTGAAAATAATAGCATACGGATATGTGCTTTGTGAGGTTTTAAGCACTATATAAATGTTTGCTTCAGTTACAAATCAGAATATCAGACACCTAAGTTTTGGGGAAGTCAGTCATAACCAGTTCAAGAGGGTGTCAGGACTAGGCATCTGTCACATGAACAGAATCTTGTTATGTAGTTAATTAAAAATGAGGTTATAAATTCTGAGTGCTTTCTTCAAGGATGTGTTTAATTATTTACACTTAAGATGTTTAGTAATTCCAGTGATACATTATAGTATTTTAATATTAACAAATATTTTTCAAAACAATACTGAAAATCTTGTGTTATGCAGCCAATGTAATCTGTTTCTAACTTATAGATTGAAATGGGCAGATAAAATGTCCTGCTTTTACATTTCCTGGTTTTCTAATTGAGGATAAATTGACCCAAATAAGAAAATGTCCATTCTATGTTGGTAGAAGCTTGTGTTTCTAAATGACGAGTTAACTTGCTACATCAACTTCTCCTATTTAGAAAAACAGTCTCACAGACATATTTCATGAATTGTTCAAACTTAATATATTTACTGCATTTATCGGGAGAAATCACTGGAGTTCTTTGCAGCCTCTTTTTGAGGTATTCTCTTGAGCGACTCTGATGGCAAATCTCAATTTCCTAATCAGATTAAAAACCATTTGTTTTATTTGTGGGCACACCTCTACGTTGTGTCTAGTGCTTAGTGTAATTCCACGCATGCATTCTAGACAGAGGAGAGAAGAATGATTGACTCTGGTATTGAATAAGATGAAAATTGTCAAAAGATGAACTGACTTTAGTGGACCATTTATAAGTTATTAAGTGAGCGTTTTAAGTTATATTTCATATGAGAAGTAATAATTCCAGTTTTGTCTATGATTTGTAATAATATTTTAATAAGATGTTTTTGTTCACTTTGACACTTTAAAAAAATCAAATGTAGGGGCGCCTGGGTGGCCCAGTTGGTTGGGCAACCGACTTCAGCTCAGGTCATGATCTCACGGTTCTTGGGTTTGAGCCCCGCGTCGGGCTCTGTGCTGACAGCTCAGAGCCTGGAGCCTGTTTCAGATTCTGTGTCTCACCCTGTCTCTGCCCCTCCCCTGCTCATGCTCTGTGTCTCTCTGTCTCTCAGTAATAAATAAACATTAAAAAAAAAATCAAATGTAAATAAATGTTAAATTTTTTTTAATGTTTACTTTTGAGAGAGAGTGCAAACGGGGGGAGGGGTAGAGAGAAGGGTGACAGAGGATCCAAAGTGGGCTCTGCCTGACAGCAGTGAGCCTGATGTGGAGCTCGAACCCACCAACCACGTGATCATGACCTGAGCTGAAGTCGGATGCTCAATCAACTGAGCCACCCAGTGTCCCTAAACTTTAATTTTTAATTGGGTATTAAAAATTTTTAGGGTTTCTTTAGTTATTAGAGTGGGATAATTTTTATGTTACAAAAAGCAGATGAATTTAATTTTCTGTTTACTTACATGGTAACTATTGTAGATAGCATTTTATTTATTTTTATTTTTTTAAATGTTTATTCACTTTTGAAAGAGACAGAGGGCAAGCGGGGGAGGGGCAGAGACAGAGGGAGACACCATCTGAAGCAGGTTCCAGGCTCTGAGCTGTCAGCACCCTTAACGGACTGAGCCACCCAGGTGCCCCGTAGATAGCATTTTAATTTAAAATTCTATGTTCATTGATAATATACTTCAAAAATTTTTTTGATTGCCAGGACATTAAGGTAACATTAAGTATAGTTTAATTTTGGGAAGACCTTTCCTGTGGTGGTGCTATGTTAGAGTAGACATTTATTAGGAGGCAGAGGATCTGGTTGAAGTCTTTGACACTTATGTGTTGTGTAAACTTGGGTACTTAACCTGATGAATTTCAGAGATATTAATACCTGCTTAAGTAATTGTAGGAGGTCAGGTGAAATGGGACAAGTGAAAGCACTTTGTATACCGTGCCATACTTTATTAGAGTATGCTTATAGTGCCTGAGTCATCTTGATCATGAGAGTATAAAATATTTACAAATTAATGTGTATTCAGTAAAAATTTATGTACAAGTAAAAGTAAAGCAGCTTTTCCTTGAGTTTAGTGGCTTACTAATTTTTTTTTTTTTTTTTTTTTTACTTTTTAAAAATTTACATTCAAGTTATACGGTGCAACAGTGATTTCAGAACGGCTTATTAATCTTAATAGTGAATTTCTGTTAGTAAAATTGGGGGAAGATTACATAGTTGCTTGATAGTTTGCCACAGTTTTGGGACGGTGTCTCCCCTCAACATGTAATTTAGATTTAAAAGTTAGTTTAGTCTAAGGAGTTTATAAAAATGCTTGTGGTGGACAAGTTTCTTGTTTGACAAATGTTTACTGGCTAGGTGATTTGAAAAGGTCCAGGACAGGTGAAAGTTTTCAGTTCATGGGCTTATTTTACTCACTTTGGGCTGTTTTCTTTTAAGAATTTGATTACCACTTTGTAGGATTTTCATTCTCAACTAAGTGGATTAACTACATTAACTGCAAATTTATAAGATTTTGGCCTGACTTTTGTTGAGAGTGGAAATGGAAAATGGTTGTAGAAAGACCTGGGCAGGAGACCCCTGGGTGGCTCAGTCAGTTAAAGCGTTTGTAAAGCGTCTGACTTTGGCTCAGCTCATGATCTCAAGGTTCCTGAGTTCGAGCCCCATGTCGTGCTCTGTGCTGACAGTTCAGAGTCTGGAGCCTGCTTTGGATTCTGTGTCTCTCTTTTACCCTGTCTCTCTGTCTCTCTCAAAAATAAATAAACATTAAAAAAATTTAAAAAGAAAAAGAAGAGAGACCTGGTCAGGGTAATTTCTGGGTGGTTGGTTTGAATTTGTTGGGCTGTCTGTCATTCCTGCTTGCGATAGATCAGGTCATGAAAAATATACTGTTGGATGACCATCATTCAGATAGAGTTTTAATACCTTTTAATTTTCAAAGCAGCTGGTGTAAATTAAAGAACACGTATGTCTATGCATGTCTATGTATGTCTATTCATATAAATCACAAAAGTTAGAACTAATGTAAAACCAGAACTTGACTAATTAACCTTAAAGTGTGCTGTAGTTAAAATATGCTAAAGGACTTTAAAAGATGCTAAAGCATTTTTTGTTTCAGATTCTTATACCATATGTGCTATTATTCTTTTCATTGCTTTGTGCTTTTCTTGATTACATTTAAAGGGCAAGAGGTAGCCTTTTTATTTGGCAGTGCATAGAAGCATCAATAGTTAAAATTTTGTAAGCATACACATTTCAGTGAAACTAAAAATGACTTTGTTTTATATTTTATTTATTTTTTTATTTAAAAAAAATTTTTTTTTCAACGTTTATTTATTTTTGGGACAGAGAGAGACAGAGCATGAACGGGCGAGGGGCAGAGAGAGAGGGAGACACAGAATCGGAAACAGGCTCCAGGCTCTGAGCCATCAGCCCAGAGCCTGACGCGGGGCTCGAACTCACGGACCGCGAGATCGTGACCTGGCTGAAGTCGGACGTTTAACCGACTGCGCCACCCAGGCGCCCCTTTGTTTTATATTTTAAATTTAAATCCAAGTTAACATATAGTGTAATAATGATTTCAGGAGTAGAAAGAATTTAGTGATCTTTCACTTACCTACAACACCAAGTGCTCATCCCAAGTCCCAAGCAAGTGCCCTCCCTAATGCCCATCATCCATTTAGCCCATTCCCCCACCCAGAATCCCTCTAGCAACCCTGTTTGTTCTCTGTATTCAAGTGTCTTTATGGTTTGCTTCCCTCTCTGTTTAAAATGACACTTTAAAAGAGATAATCTTAATTAACCAAGAACTATGGATTTTTATCAATGAATGGCTTTTCTACAGTGGTTATATTTGGAAGTAACATTAAGGTACATGATATAATGAAATACTTGTAAAACAGCTAAGTTTTGGTTATATTCTTTTTTAATTTTTTTAAGAGTTTATTTTGAGAGAGCGAGACTATGTTCATGTGCCTGTACATGCACACATGTGCATGCGCGCGCGCACACACACACACACACACGCGCAGGAGGGGCTGAGAGAGGGGAGAGAATCCCAAGCATCCTCAACCAGTGCTCAGCGTGGAGCCCCGTCTTGGGGCTAGATTCCACTAACCATGAGATCACAACCTGAGCCGAAATCAAGAGTTGGACACTTACCTAACTGAATCACCCAGGTACCCACCCCTCTTTCATTTATTTATTTATTTATTTTTATTAAAAAAATTTTTTTTTAAATTTATTTTTTATTTTTGAGAGAGACAGACAGACAGACACAGGGTGCAAGCAGGAAAGGGGCAGAGAGAGAGGGAGATACAGAATCCGAAGCAGGTTCCAGGCTCTCAGCTGTCAGCACAGAGCCTGACATAGGGGCTTGAGCTCACAACCATGAGATCATGACCTGAGCCAAAGTTGGAGGCATAACCGACTGAGCCACCCAGGCGCCCCACTTTAAAAAAATTTTTTTTATTGTCTTAGAACTCTATATTCTTGACAGTTTTTGTGGGAGTTTCTTATCTGAATTTCGATCATTAATTCATAAAACCTCATCTTTTGCAATCTTACTTTTCTAGACAAAGATGACAGCTGAAACATAATTTGGTAGACTGAATGTACTCTGGGCCAACAACATAAAGATACTTTGAAAATACTTAATGAAGTTGCTTAGGTTTCTCTAGGAGGGTGTGAAAAATTTGAAGGAACTGAAGAAGTTTCTTCCTGTCTGTTTTTTTTTTTTTTTTTTTTAAATTTTTTTTCAATGTTTGTTTATTTTTGGGACAGAGAGAGACAGAGCATGAACGGGGGAGGGGCAGAGAGAGAGGGAGACACAGAATCGGAAACAGGCTCCAGGCTCTGAGCCATCAGCCCAGAGCCTGACGCGGGGCTCGAACTCCCGGACCGCGAGATCGTGACCTGGCTGAAGTTGGACGCTTAACCGACTGCGCCACCCAGGCGCCCCTCTTCCTGTCTGTTTTAATGTGCATGCCGTTTTGTAGCTTTTCTAAGAGAGTACTTCTGAAATTCATTATTAACAGTCTTTTAAAACAAAGACTGGAAATTAGCTGGGATTAAACTATTCTTTACATTGCTCAGAATTATTTTCTATTTGATACAATGTCTATATACATTGTATATATACTATATACAATGTATATAGTAGACTCCTCAGTATGCTAATTTATTGTTAAAACCAACAAAGCTTTTTAGGGAAATTCCCAAGCTGAAGGGTAATGTTGCCAAATCCCCACTAGGCTGGTTTTGATACGAGGTTCTCTGCTGCATTAGGTTAATGTGACTTTTCTAGATGCTTCAATTTTGTTATCTGTGATTCCGTAATTGAGAGATAGTGTCGTGTGTGTGGTTAAGCTTCTGGAGCTTGATTTCTGTATTGGAGTTCAACTTTATTTATAATCATTTAAAAAATACCAAGTATCTACTAGGTGCAATACATTGTTTTAGGGTCTTAAGATCAGTGAACAAAACGAAATTCCTGCCCTTGTGGAGCTTATGTTATATAGTTAGGGGCAGAAAACGGTAAACATCATAAGCAAGTAGATTACCTAGCATGTTAAGAGGTGGTAACTATTATGGAAAATGTATAACAGATAAAAGGGGGATTGGGTGTGAGTGCATGTGGGGACAGTTTTAAATCGCATAGCAGGAAAAAGCCTCATTAACAAGATGATGATTGAGCAAAGACTGAAAGTAGGTAAAGGATTTAGTTATAAGTATCTCTGGGAGAAAGTATACCAGGCCTAGAATAGCCAGTACAATAGGCCTAAGGCAATGGCATGCTAGAAGATACAGGGAGATAAGAAAGTCTGGTTACTGGACTCAAGTGGAGCAAGGGGGAAAGTATAGAAGATGAGGTCTGAAAGGTGGTGGTGGTGGATTGTGGAGGGCCTTGTGGTGGATTGTGGAGGGCCTTGCAGACCATTATAAGGACTTTGGTTCCGCCAGTTACTAGTTTTGTAACCTTTGGTAAGTTATTTAACCCTTCAGTTTTTCTCTCTTGTAAAATGTGAGTAGTTAATAGCACCACTCTCATAAGTTTGTTGTTTGGATTATGAGAGTTAATACCTGCAAAGTCCTAGGAACACTGCTAAGCAAAGTCTAAAGTATATATTCATTGCATCTTTAAAGGTAAAGTGAACATTAAAAGGTTAATTCTTTTTCATTTGAAAAGGTAGCAGAGGAAGAAGTGAGTGCTCTCTGCTTTGATTTTTTTCTATAATAAATTGCTTAAACTTTAATTATAGCCCTTACTACATAATGTTACTATTATTAACATTATTTGTTGTATGTGTACTTAGCATCTTTGCTACCTTATGAACTCCGATGGGCAGAGACCGTGGTATTTTATGCATGTCTTAGGAATCTTAGATAGCATGTTGTACATGCATATCAGGTGATCAGAACATTGACTCAAATTAATGACAAAAATGTTGGCTTAATTAATGAATCAGCCCACCTGCTGGTATGTATATTGGAATATTGCCAGTCTTTCAAAACTAAATAATGGGAGGACAGTAGCTAATGGTCCCTGAAAAATACTTCATTTATTTTCTTAATGTGCCATAGTTACTAAAATGGGTATTGGTAGAAAATTGCCTTAATTATTAACTAAGTGTGAGAGTTTATACCATGTGAAATTAAAAGTCCATATTCACAGTATAGTATGGATCTGTTATATTAACATCTATCATTGGTTAAAAATATTTTTATTGACAGCATAAATATACTGCTACCTTAAAACAGTTTTAGTCTTAATTTCACTGTTTATATCTGCACAAGTGATATAATTAGGGAATATTTAGCTAGCAAAATCTTAAATCCTAGGAATTGACAAGAAGGAATATTCACTATAACTCCTGAAGTGAGGGAGTGAAGCATGTTGAAAGAGGAAGATTATAATTGGCCTTTGGGTGGTTCAGGAGCTTTGTACCTCTCTTTTTGTACTTGCAGGGTCTTCAGTTTCCAGCTTGGTAGGTTCTTTCCTTATTGTTGGCAGAGAGGAGTGGGAGATTTAAAGGAAGCATAGAGACTTGGAAGGAGAAGTGAAATTGGTAGATGATGCTAAATGAATTAGAGTTCCAGAGACAGAGACTGTGTGGCAAGTGAGTTAGGGAAAACTGTGTGTTTCCATGGTAGAGGAAACATTGTAATGGGAAATATATTCCAAAATTTCTGTTACAGGTTTAGACCTTGAGGTAATAATATTTTGTGCATGTGGGTGTGTATGTGTGTGTGTGGGGGCATGTTTCTTTTTTCTTTTTGCTTTACTATTTTATTTTTTGTTTCTCTTTTAACATGTCTAGTTATGTTCTTTGATGTATGATAGCCTTAATTTAGGGCTTTGAATCAAAAGTGATGCAAGAAGATGAGTAGACTTCTTGTGAAAATGTTTTCAACAGAATATTAACATTTTGAAAACATTTGTCCAGTCTGTAGATTTTATTTTACCGTATTCCATGATGGCATATGAAATACTGTCTTGATTGCGGGGTAAATATACCCAGTCAACTTTCAAAAAGACTCATGATGTAATACTAAAATATATAATTAGAAGACATTTTTATTTCTTGTATGTAGACTTTGCTCTGCTTTTTCTGTTCAAGTTTACACTGTTCTATAGCTTTAGAAAATCTAAAAGTTGAGGACACCTGGGTGGCTCCATTGGTTAAGTGTCTGACTTCAGCTCAGGTCATGATCTCGCAGTTTGATAGTTCTAGCCCCATGTCAGGCTCTGTGCTGACAGCTCAGAGCCTGGAGCCTGCTTTGGGTTCTGTCTCCCTCTGTCTCTCTCTGTCCCTCCCCTGCTTGCACTCTGTCTCCCTCTCAAAAATAAATAATAAACATTAAATTAAAAAATTCTAAAAGTTGAACACAGTGAAGACCATAGATAGCAGTGTAGTGCAAATACAGTTTTGCTTTACTTTACCTGTTTTTAATAATGTCCACCACAATAGTACAGTTTTATGGCAAGTATGTATTCAAAAATTGTTTTACATAATTGAGAATGATGGCATATATGCTCTTCTGAGTGCTTGGAAACAAAGCTTTGAGGCAGGCAATTAAGAGCTTAGTAGAAAAAAAATTTTAAATAGATTTCTTGATTGGTAATTATTTTAGCAACAAAGCTACTGACTGGCTGAGGAATAGAAAATGCTGCATTATCAGAAAGGCTGTAGTGTTTGTGATCCCTCGATAAAATTATATAAACATAATTTTGGATTAATATATTGGTTATTTCCTCAAGATTTAAAGTTTAATTGTTTTGCTTTTACGTTTATAGCTTTTATTGATTTGCAAGATATTTATTGAGCCCTGAAAATGTGTGTTAGGGCTGTTATATAAATGCTTTGTTATTTCTGAATAAAAAATTAAATTTGGCCTATTCTTTGTTTCTAATAAAGTTTCAGCTTTCAGTCTTCATTGTCTTTATTACCTCCCTTTCATATGCCAGCAAAAAATACCCCAGTTGCATAAAGGAAATTATATGTGTCCAGTATTAATGCAGTACCAACATAGGATATTAACTTTCTGTGTTAGTCTCTGTTAAAAGGCTGATTATAGCATAACACTTAAAAAATATGTATGGACCATATTGGTATTATTAAATACCTTTGCCTTGAAAAAAAAATTAAAAAAATTTTTTTAACGTTTATTTTTATTTTTTTATTTTTATTAAAAAAAATTTTTTTTTTAACGTTTATTTATTTTTGAGACAGAGAGAGACAGAGCATGAACGGGGAGGAGCAGAGAGAGAGGGAGACACAGAATCTGAAACAGGCTCCAGGCTCTGAGCTGTCAGCACAGAGCCCGATGTGGGGCTCGAACTCATGGACCGTGAGATCATGACCTGAGCTGAAGTCGGACGCTTAACCGGCCAAGCCACCCAGGCGCCCCTTAATGTTTATTTTTGACAGAGAGAGAGAGAGTGAGAGAGAGGGAGAAGGGAGCATGAGTGGGGGAGGGGCAGAGAGAGAGGGCGACACAGAATGTAAAGCAGGCTCTGAACTGTCAGCACAGAGTCTGACATGGGGCTTGAACTCACTAAACATGAGATTGTGACCTGAGCTGAAGTTGGATGCTCAGCCAACTGAGTCACCCAGGCGCCCCTGAAAAAAATTTTTAAATGGTTGAGAGAGACGGCATGTGCACGAGTGGGGGAGGGGCAGAGAAAGATGGGGGTGTGGTGAGGGAGAGAGAGAATCCCAAGCAGGTTCCTCAGTCAGTGCAGAGCCAGATGCAGGCTTAACTCATGAACTGTGAGATCATGACCTGAGCAGAAATCAAGAGTCAGATGCTTACCTGACTGAGCCGCCCAGGTGCCCCACCTTGAAAATTTTAAATACTTAATGTTTTTGTATTTTTAAAAGCTGTATTAATGTAGCTAGACTTTTGAGCTGAGGGAAATGTTATTTTGGGGTTTCATCAGGAAGTAGTACTCTTTGAATAATGGAGAGTATCAACATAAGATTTTAATGAAGCACATTTTGTGTTTACTTTTTTTATTTCAAAGTTGTTTAAGATAATTTTGGGTTATTGCTCTGATTTTAAAGAGATCTTAATCCTCAACTAGAAATTAAGCTTGAAAAAGTCCAGTTAGGTTCTGGTCATTTCCTTGGAATATCATTTATCACTGATGGGTCATTAAGTATTAGTTGCTACTAATTCTATTTAATCCAACCATATCTATTAATCCAGTATCTGGCTTGGAAAGAATGTTGTTAGATTTAGCATATCTAGGTATAATTATTTTATCTGACTTTTAAGAATATGTCTAATTCTGATTCTTTTGGGAGATAACCTGTATTTTTGTACTTTTATAGGATAGAGGGGAGGAATCAGGAGCTTGGAAATTCAGCCAAGTGATCTGGTGGGATGGGCATTTGCCTGACATACTATATAGAGGTAATCTAACACTGTTTTACTCAGTCTTTATTTTTACCTGTGATAGATGCCCATGTGCTTGTATTATGAACAGCACTAATCACAACTATTGGATAGCACTCTGTATTTACTGGATGATCGTTTTTCTTTTTATACCCACTTACGTATAAGCATGACATATATATATATATATATATATATATATATATATATATATATATATATAAAATATACACACACACACACATATATGGCATGGTATTGCTATATATAAATAACGAACGTCTATACATTGAAAAGAGTTAATGGTATTAGTTTTATAGGATGTAGATCATTATCTTTTCTCACTTAACTAGATTACTTGCATGTTTCTTTTTTAGGCCCAGTTCCCTTATTTTAGGAAGACAGATGATCCTCTCCTTTCTTGTTGGCTTATGTTGGTACATATGTTAGGCCTGTGCTTTATCCTTCAAACAAGTGAAAGAAAATTAAATATTTAACAGTTTTCAGGGTATTTACATATCTGTCAGTGGCACATATTCGCATGTCAGTTGTTAATGATTATAAAAATTCTGAAGATTTTCGTAAATTTAGTTTTGAGAATTCTTTAAAAATGAGTATGTGACAATATTAGTGGCTGTATTTTAAGATTTCCTTCTTTTTCCAAGTTTTCTGGTAATTGTCAAGTTCAACATTTCTCACTCCTTCAACATTTCCTTACCCAGGTTTGTTATAAGATGAGACACACTTAGGCATTAGAGAATGTTATAAGGTTAAAAAAAAAAGGTTTTCCTTGTTCCTTTTCACAGTTAATGTGTGTATTATATAAGTCTGTAGTATGTGTGTATATGTATGTGTGTATTCTTTCAGACATTTTCTATATATATGCAGATATTTATATGTATACCTGTATTTACATATTCTTTACACAATTGAGATCACACCATACATATTGTTTAGCAATATATCTTTTTTGTTAATTTCTGCATTTTTGCATATCTTTTCTTCTCTTTTCATTATGTGTAGTATTCCAGTATTTGAGTATACCATAATTTTATTAACTGCTTACTTATTAATGGCTGTTTAGGTTTTCAGGTGCTTTTGCTATAATAAATGGTAATATGGTAGATATTCTTGGACATGTCTTTGCATATATTTTATTTTATTTTTTTTTAATTTTTTTTTTCAATGTTTATTTATTTTTGGGACAGAGAGAGACAGAGCATGAACGGGGGAGGGGCAGAGAGAGAGAGGGAGACACAGAATCGGAAACAGGCTCCAGGCTCTGAGCCATCAGCCCAGAACCCGACGCGGGGCTTGAACTCACGGACCATGAGATCATGACCTGGCTGAAGTCGGACGCTTAACTGACTGCGCCACCCAGGTGCCCCTGCATATATTTTAAAAAGTACATGCAGTATAAATCCCTAAGGGAAAAATTGTTGGGCCAGAGAGCATGTACATTTAATAATTAGGTGGATGAATTGCCTAAAAGGATTATTCCAATATCAGTAAGTCTAGGAAAATGGGAATCTCTAGCTCAATGACCACGCTAGCTAGTGTCAAACTTTTTAATAATTTGTTAGTATTTTGTTGTTTAGTATTGCTTTCCAAAATTTCATTATGAGTGAGCTTCAGCATTTTTCCATTATTGGCTGTATGTATATTTTCAGTGATCTCTTTGGTCCTGTGCTGAGTCCCTAGTCATTCATTAGGCAAATTATTTTCACTGAATTTTTCTTCTTCTGATCTTATGATTTTGATTTTACCTTATGGAAGTTTTCATTTTTTATGATTGAATTTAGTCTTTTCCTTTATGGCTGGGCATGGGGGGTTTCTGTATAAAGTTTAAAAGGTCTCCGTTGTTGATTGTAGGGCTCACTTTTTCCTCTGTGTTGTCACATCTCCGAAATGACATGAATTGCTGGTTTGTCATAATTTGACATTATTATTATTTTCTTTCTTAGTTAACACATAAAATAGTCATGTAGCTTAAGATTGGTAGTTTTAGATTCAGTGAATTATGGTACTTGAAAAAGTTATATGGGTTTTCTGTTATTTTTTTTTTATGGTTTACTTCGCTTAAAATCTTCATTTAATGTTGAATATATTTGGCTTATAAACAGTAGATGTAGAGATTTAGCTTTCCTTTTTTTCCGGCAGGCTAACTAGTTGTCCTCATTCCAATTATTGAATGATGCATTTCTTTTTTACATTTTGAAATGTCACATTTCTCATATACTGAATTTCCATGTTTTTGGAGAACATGTTTCTGAAATCATTTCTGTTCAGTTCATCTGCTTGTCTGTGTATTGATAGTATTAAGAGAATTCAGTAAAGGAACTGCTTATAAAAGTAATATACACAAATAATTTTTTATACAAATATAATAGGCATTAGGACTAATCGTGTAAGAAAAGGTATACATTCATAATAACTAAAAAGATAAAATGTCTGGGAGCAGTCTGAAGAAAATTTTGAAATTCTGAGGGATAAGAAAGAAAATTTGAACCAATTCAAATTAAAAAATATTTTTAATGTTTATATTTGAAGGAGAAAGAGACAGAGCGTGAGTGGGCGAGGAGGAGGAGGAGGAGGAGGAGGAGGAGAGAGAGAGAGAGAGAGA
>NW_024412403.1:71400049-71537423 GCF_014898765.1 Herpailurus yagouaroundi | reverse complement strand
TTTCCTTTTTCCTTTCCTTTTTCCTTTCCTTTTTCCTTTCCTTTTTCCTTTCCTTTTTCCTTTCCTTTTTCCTTTCCTTTTTCCTTTCCTTTTTCCTTTCCTTTTTCCTTTCCTTTTTCCTTTCCTTCCTTCCTTCCTTCCTTCCTTCCTTCCTTCCTTCCTTCCTTCCTTCCTGTCCTTCTTTTGAAAGAGAACATGTGCACGTCCACACCAGCAGGTGGTGGGGGAGGGGCAGAGAGAAAGGGGGACAGAAGATATGAAGTGGGTGGGCTCTGTGCTGACAGCAGGGAGTCTGATGCGGGGCTCAAACTCACTAAGTGTTCAGTGAGATCGCGACCTGAGCTGGAAGCCTCAATGGCGCCCCATCAATTCAAATTTTTGATAGAACGTTATGATATCACTCTAAAAATAAAATTGATTTTATTTATTGATTTAATATTTTATGATCTTGTTTAACTCATTAATGGTGATTTTGCTGAACTCATTTATTAGTTCTCTTTCTAGTCTTAGTTTGTTGAGAGTTTTTATCATGAATAGGTGTTGAATTTTGTTGGGTGCTTTTTTTCTATTGAGGCTCCCATATGGGTTTTTCCTGTATTCTCTTAATATAGTGTATTATCTTACTTGATTTTCAGATGTTTAGCTACCTTTGCATTCATGGGGTACATCCTACTTGGTCATGGTGTGTAGGCCTTTTATATGTTGCTAGATTCAGTTTGCTAGTATTTTGTAAGAATTTTTTTTTACCTAATTTTATAATTATAGGCATCGCTGAGTAGTTTTCATGTAATTTTCTTTGACTTTGGTATCAAGTTAACTCTGGCTTCACGGATTGAGTTTCAGAATGTACCGTTTTCCTGTTTTGTGAAGGAATTTGTGAAGGATTAGTATTTCTTCCTTAAATATTTGGTGGAATTCATCAGTGATGCCATTTTGGCCTGTTCTTTTCTTTTTTAAAAAAAATTTTTTTTTCAATGTTTTTTATTTATTTTTGGGACAGAGAGAGACAGAGCATGAACGGGGGAGGGGCAGAGAGAGAGGGAGACACAGAATCGGAAACAGGCTCCAGGCTCTGAGCCATCAGCCCAGAGCCTGAGGCGGAGCTCGAACTCACGGACCGCGAGATCGTGACCTGGCTGAAGTTGGACGCTTAACCGACTGCG
The DNA here is from genome assembly GCF_014898765.1 of Herpailurus yagouaroundi. Classification (NCBI taxonomy): domain Eukaryota; kingdom Metazoa; phylum Chordata; class Mammalia; order Carnivora; family Felidae; genus Herpailurus; species Herpailurus yagouaroundi. Next base: position 71,536,260 of record NW_024412403.1, on the reverse strand, counting down.
CCACCCAGGCGCCCCTCCTGTTCTTTTCTTTGTGGGAAATTTAATTAAAAAAATTTTTTTTTAAATGTATGTTTATTTTTGAGAGAAAGAGCGTGAACAAGGGAGGAGCAGATAAAGAGGGAGACACAGAATCCGAAGCAGGCTCCAGGCTCTGAGCTGCCAGCACAGAGCACAACGCGGAGCTCGAACTCACCAACCGTTAGATTGTGACCTGAGCCGAAGTCAGATATTAACCGACTGAGCCACCCAGGCGCTCCTCTTTGTGGGAAATTTTGAAATACTAATTCAGTTTGTTTAATTGTTACATTCAGATTTTTCTATTTCCTCTTTAGTCAGTTTTGATAATATGTGTCATTTTAGGAATTTGTTCATGTTACAAAGTTGTATAATGTGTTGGCATAAATTTACTTATAATATTCCATCCTTTATAATTCTTAAAAAAATTTTTGAGGTATTATTTACATATAACCTTGTATTTCTGTCTTATAACTTAATTTTTGTGAGGTCAGTATTACCATCCCCTCTTTCATTCCTGTTTTTGGTAATTGTGTTTTCTTTTTGTTCTTAGTCTGCCTAAAAGTTTGTCAGTTTTGTTGATCTTAAAGAATCAAGTTTTTTTCTGTTTTGAATTTCGTTAATTTCTGCTCTCTGTATTATTCCCTTTGCTTACTTTAGGGTTTAGTTAAATTTATAAATTTCCTTCTAAGTACTTTAGCTGCATCTCATAAATTTTGATGTTTTTGTTTTCATTCAGTTAAAAATATTCTCTAATTGTTCTTTTAATTTCTTTTTTGACTCCTAAATTATTTAGAAGTGTGAAGTTTAATTCCTGAACACATGTGGATTTTCCAGTTTCTAATTTAGTGGATATTTAATTCTGTTATGATTGAAGAACGTATTTTGTATGAGTTCCGTCCTTTTAAATTTATGAGACTTGTTATGTAGCCTACTGTTTGGTCTCACCTGGAGAATGTTCCTTGTGTGCTTGAAAACAACATGTATTCTGTTGTTTATGGAGGTTTTTTGTATAAGCCAGTTCAGTCTAGTTTGTTGTTAGTATGAGTCAGGTTTTCTGTATCTTTGCTAATTTTCTGTCTAGTTATTCTATCAATTATATAGAATGGAGAATTGAAATCTCCAACTATTGTTGAATTTTTGTTTTTTCAATAATGTTATTGCTTCATTATTTTGGGGCTCTTTTTAGGTGCATATACATTTATAATTGTTAACAATATCTTCCTGATTTATTGATATTTTATCATCATGAAATACTTTCCTTTGTCATCAGTAATATTTGTCTTAAGGCAAATACTAATATATTTATGTTATCGATAGAACTATCCACTTCTTTACAGTTACTGTTTCCATAGAATATCCTTTCCCACTCATCTTTTAACTTTCAGTCTTGAATGTAAAGTGTGTCTCTTGTTGACAGAATGTAGTTAAATCTTGTGGGCATTTTTGGTCCATTCTGACACCCTCTGGCCTTCGCGTTGGGCTGTTTAGACCATTCACATTTAATTATGGACATGGCTGGGTTTACATTTGTCATTTTGCCACTTGTTTTATGTATGTCTCTTATTTTTGTTCCTCTGTGCCTCCTTTAGTGCCTCTTTTTATGTCAAGTGTTTTTTAGTGTATCATATAATTACTCCATTGATTTTTTTCTTTATTAAATATAAATATAAAGATATATTTGTGGTTGCTTTAGGGTTTACATTATGCATTTTAACAGTCTGCTTAATATTAACTTTAATTCATTGTCAGTAAAATATGGAAACTTTGCTCCAGTATAGCTCCCATTTTTTTCCTTCCTCTATTGTGCCACTGTTATTGTATATATTTCACATTTATGTATGCTATAAAACCAGCAATATATTATAATCATTGCTTCATATATTCTTATGTCATTAAAAGATGCTGAGAGAAGAAATGAGAAAATATATTTATAGAGTCCTTTAGATTAACCTACATATTTTCCATTTTTGATGCTCTTCTGTTTTTCCTCTGTATCTGAATCTTTTGTCTTCCTTTCAGCTTGATGGACTTTCTTTAAAATTTCTGGTTAGGCAGGTTTGCTAGTAAAAAATTCTCTCATCCTTTCTTTGTCTGAGACACTTTATTTTGCCTTCATTATTGGATGATAATTCTGCTGCCATCTTGGTTGACAGCTTTTTTCTTTCAGCACTTTGAATATGTCATTCCACTGTTTTCTGGCCTCTATTGTTTATGATTGAAAGGTGTTAATCATGTTGAATTCCCTGCACAGTGCGGAGTGATTTTTCTTGTTATGGTTGCATTATTTTTCACTTTGTGTTTGCTTTCAGCAGTTTCACTATGATGTGTCTAGGTGTGGGTCTTTTTGTATTCTACCTGAGATTCATTGAATTCCTAAGACCTATAGATTTTATTTCTTTTTACTAAAAGTAAAATCTGGGAAGTTTTGTTAGATATTTTATTAAAAATGTTTCCCTCTGTTCTTTCCTCTCCAAAAGTGTTGATAAATTGGTCTCTGAGGTTCTGTTTAATCTTCTTCAACTTCTTTTCTCTCTGTTCTTCAGATTGGATAATTTCAGTAGATGTCTTCAAGGTCATTAATTTTTTTCTGCCATCTTGAATCTGCTGTTGAGCACTTCTAGGAAATATTTGTTTTAATTACTGTACTCTTCGACTTCAGAGTTTCCTGTGTGGTTCTTTTACATAATTTCTGTACATTTATTGAGAATCTGTTATTTGTTGATTATTTTCATAATTAAAGAAGTTTAAAGCATGGATTCTTTTAACATATGTATAATAGATGTTTTGAAACATTTGTTTGCTTAAACCAATGTCTGGAGATACTCAGATACTGTAGTGTTTGTTAATATAAATGTCATGCTTTCCATTTCTTTAGTAATCTTATAATTTATTGTTGAAAACTGGGCATTGTTGGGGCGCCTGGGTGGCGCAGTCGGTTAAGCGTCCGACTTCAGCCAGGTCACGATCTCACGGTCCGTGAGTTCGAGCCCCGCGTCGGGCTCTGGGCTGATGGCTCAGAGCCTGGAGCCTGTTTCCGATTCTGTGTCTCCCTTTCTCTCTGCCCCTCCCCCGTTCATGCTCTGTCTCTCTCTGTCCCAAAAATAAATAAAAACGTTGAAAAAAAAAATTGAAAACTGGGCATTGTAGATAATATATTGAAGCAACTCTGTATTGTGACTCTCTCTTCCCCCTGCCTAGGTTATTGTTACTGTTGTCATTTCACTATCGTTTGTATATTATACAATCCTATTGAAAGAAAATAAATTTTATTTTGGACAAAAGTTTATCTGGAAAAATCGACATGCATGAATATTAAGGAAATTTCTGAGATGGAAGGTTACTAAGGGATGAATAGCCCCATCAGAATTTAAACTTTTAATTTTATCTTTGAGAAAATGTGTGAGCACAGGAGAAGGGGCAGAGGGAGAGAGAGAGAATCCGAGACAGGCTTCACGGTCAGCACGGATGGTGCTCGAGCCCAAGGCCCTGGGATCATGACCTGAGCCGAAATGAAGAGTTGGACTCTTAACTGACTGAGCCACCCAGGTGCTCAGAATTTAAACTAAAAAAATACGGATACAGGTGTGCCTGGATGGCTCATTTGTAAGAGCACGCGACTCTTGATCTTGGGTTCATGAATTTGAGTCCCAACGTTGGGTGTAGAGATTAGTTAATAAACAAGTAAACTTCTGAAAAAATACGGATACAGCATTGAAATATTTTTAAAAAGTAAATTAGTATTATATTTTTTGGAAGTTCAAAGATGGAAATACTACTTTGTTCTAGATGAGGAAGACCATTTTTCTTGCTTTTACACCACTGTAAAAATTGATATACAATCATATCATGTTTCATATATCACCTGGTCTCCTGTGGACTGTGTATAAACTATTATTGATAGATAGGAATCTAATATTTTTAAAGACCTATGGTAGGGAATTCCATAAACTCTTCAGTCTTTACTCTGCCCAGAAGTAGTGTCAGGCAGATTTATTGTGTACAGCTTATGTTCTTCATTTTTATTTGTATTTTTTGGATATGCCACACCGTCTTCCTATGATTAATTATTCTCATCTTATTGTCACCTTTTTCTGTCAAAGATGACCTGGCTGATTATGTTTCTGTATCTAAATATTTTATAGCATTTTACAACTATAATTGTTTCTGTTGTGAATAAATATTTATTCTGTACATGACTAGTTCTGTTTTCTTATTTATCAAGCCTGGTATTGTATTTTCTTCCCTCTTCACTTAATAGACTTTACAAAGCAGTAAATAGTGCTATTAAGTGGTTTCTTAATCTTTGCTTAATCTTTTAAGTGGTTTCTTTGCGTTCTCTTTTCTAACTTTTTAGGTCTGTAACCCTCTGAATTTCCTTCAACATCCCTTATCTCTGAAGTTGTAGATTCAGATTTAAGCAAATTGTTCTTTATAAGGCCAAGGTTATTTTACAGTTACTATTTACCACTATTTTATTCTCCTGGTTTCAGACTTAAAAGCAAGTCATTGTTCTGGTCATTCAGGCATAGTTTTCGTATTTACAAAGAATGATCGCTTCATTATTCATACCAGTTTCTCCAGATTGTATTTATACAGTATTTTTCCCCTTTCCTGAGTAATTTTTTTTTTTTTTTTGTAGGACTTGGATGGCATAAGTGATTAAGGTGGTGTGGAGGGTATTTGAAGCTTACGAAAGGTAGAAACTCAACCATGATTTGTTTTTCAACTCTACAGCATTCCCTTCCTTGAAGTCTTCATTTTTATCTTAGTCTCAGGTAATGTCAACACTTGTGTTTTATAATCATGAATAAGTTAATTTTTTCAAACATGAAACCATTTTGGGTGATAGAATTTCATGTTGGTTTTTGTATTGTAGTTTGTTTTGGTGTTTATATCTGGTAGAAAGCTGGGATTTTAATTTTTTCTTGAGAAAACAGTGTTAAGAGAAAATTGATAAGTATGATATCATTTTTGATTTTAAGTTTTGTTTAACACAAAAATATGTGTAGCTTATTATGTAATAGTAAATGAAATTTAGATGGGAAGATATTTTCTCCTTTAACCCTTTTCTTAGAGTGTATTTTTTACCTGCCTATCATTAACACATATATATCCATGTTAAATTTTTCAGAATTTCCATGGAAACTCTGTGTTCATACATGGTAAAATGAGACCAATTGATGAAATTTAATGGTGTTTGGCATATAATTTTTGAAATGTGAAAAAACATCCCAGTTATTGTACATTTGTACATATATGCCTATACTAATATAAGGAAGCAGTCATGTAGGTAATTCATTAATCATTTATATTAGAGATATTAGTTAAAATATAGACGTGACCACTGTGACAGACTTTAAAGATAGAAATATATTTATTTTCTAATTATTTATTTTTGAGAGTGAGAGTGTGAGTGGGGGAGGGGCAGAGAAAACGGGAGACACAGAATCCAAAACAGGCTCCAGGCTCTGAGCTGTCAGCCCAGAGCCCAGTGCGGGGCTCGAACTCATGAAGCACGAGATCATGACCTAAGCCAAAGTTGGATGCTTAACCGACTAAGCCACCCCAGGCACTGCTCTATGAAAACAATCTTGAGATTTTGTAGAGGTTCCTGAGTCATCATGACCTGGGCGTCTTTTGTCGTCCTTTGCTATTCTTAGTATGTGGCTTCTCTCTTGTTGTCCAAGATGGTTACCATTATGCATGTCAATAGGAAGAAGAAAGGATATTTTTCTTCCCTTAAGAGGAGTTATGTATGTCATTTCTCCTTATATTCCAATGGCTATAACACTGTCACGTGACTACAGTCAGCTGTAAGGGAGGCTGGGAAATGAGTTTGTCTCACTTATTAGGCAAGAAGAAAAGAACAGATTCAGGGAGGGGGAGTTTATTGTCAGTTAGGGTTTGTGTCAGATTTACTTTCCATTTGTCTAGTTTGGATTAACATTAAAATACAATTTTTATTATCCAAGACATTAACTCTTGGCCTGGACATTCTGAGACAGTTCAAGTTCTGTCACTAGTTCTCAAATTTTTTGTGAATAAACACTGCTAGTCTTGATATCATAAAATGGAATAAGGTATTAAAAGTTAAAATTGACTTCAGATACTTCCTCATCTTGTTTCACTATCATTAGGTTGAAATGATTTATCTAATATTTTAGACTAACACAAGGGGGTGGAGGCCTTGGATAGGAGGATTTCTTTACATATAAACAAAGCTAAATGATCTCTAGCTAGTTCCTTCTAATTCTAAAGAGTGTGTTATTCTAAATGTTTAGATAAGATCAGAAAAACTTTTTCTCAAAGATATTATATATTTCAATTAGTTATTTTTAGATGAAAAATACTTCATCGTACATTGTATTTTATGATTTTTGTCCTGTTGTAAATACTGTGTTTTGAAACAAGTATCAAATATTATATATTCTATTATAGATTTTATTAAAGGGTTGCAAACTAGTTATCAGTTTTCCACCATGTTTTATGTCAACCTTTTAGCCTTGGTACCCTTTAGTTTTGATAAATTTATATACTTGTTATAGTATAGTCGGCTGGTTGACTTTAGTTTATGATGGAATAGTATAAGACATTATAGATGTTCTTGGCATTGAAGGTGAAAATGCATCCTTAGTTCTGTGCTTCACAAATAGTGTTTGTATTATTAAAGGAGAGTATTTATCTAATGTTTAACAAATGTCAGTTTTAATAGTTAATACTTATTTGTTCTGAAACGAGTTTTGGTTGCTATGTAGTACATATTAAAAATAACGTAGGTGCTTAATGTTCGTAGTGTAGAGGGAAGTTTGTTTTAACAAGTATTTTTGATATTCCTTTTCTTATACAAGCCTGTAGAAAACTCATAGTTTCCTAACAGAATAAGTATTTTTAACATTAATATTTGAATTGTTGATATTGGCATGAGGTGTGATGGATGAAACAAGTAGATCCAGCAGAAGGTAGGGTTCTGTTTTGCTTGGACTTTTTTTTAAAACTTCTCTCCCCCTCTCCTTTTTAAGATAAATTATAGCTGTTTCTTAAACAGTATGAGTTGCTGAAAATTTTGTTTTAACATTCAAATATCACTATTTTTTTGTTACATTGTTTTAGAAGACTTTGGTGATGAGTATTTGGAATGCAGAATATGCTTAGATTCTGCTTTATTTGAGGGGGGTGCAGTATATAGAAATGCCCGTTAACTTTGACTTAAATATTTATAGATTATTTTTCTGTGGTTAGAAAATGGTCAAAGGTTTTTTTTTTTTTTGTTATATTGTATAAAATGATGGATTTTAGCCTATAATCTCTCTTATTTTGTGTCTTTTACCATTGCTGGCACTAGTCAGAAAGACCCATTTGTTCCTCTTAGAATGTTTTGAACTAAGTAGCAACTTAAAAATTGTCATAGGGCGTAGTTTATAAGCTCAGCTTTATAGATGCAAAATTGTAGTTGTACAAAGATATTTCTGAAGGGGTTTCTGAATGTAGAATATGCCTAGAAGAGAAGTAAACTTTGTTTTTGAATTAGAGGTGAAGCAGTTTTTGTTTAGATAAAACTATGCTTGTGAAGGATGAGAGAGAATAGGAAACTTCTTAAGAAGGGCCGGTGGAAATTATTTAATTCCATATTGGTCATGGGTTTCTTTGTCTCTGGCTTTGTCTAACCATTTGATCTTGAAGCTGATTGATACTTGTGTTTCCAATCCTGATATTGCTAAGTTGTAATTTCTCACTGACCCTACATAGGTTAGAAAAATTAATATCCGAGTTAATGTAACTGGCATCCTCCAGACAGCAAAGAGTTTACTGAAAATGCTTTGGGTGAGAAGTAAGTTGTAAAACCGAGTTTTTCTTTTTTATCTGTTTAAGAATAAGTTCTTTTCAGTACTTTTTTTCTGCCTACAAGTGAGGCTTATAGGTAGAATGGGTTCTGGTACAAGGCAGGGTATTGTTGATTTGGGAGAATATTTTGAGTTGGAAATTATTTTTCTTTATAGAAAAGAATGATGTTTATTAAAAAAATTTTTTTTTTCGTGTTTATTTTTTATGAGAAAGAGAGACAGAGTGTGAGCAGGGGAGGGGCAGAGAGGGAGGCACAGAATGTGAAGCAGGCTGAGCTGTCAGCACAGAGGCCAATGTGGGGCTTGAACCCATGAACCACGAGATCATGACTTGAGTCAAAGTCGGATACTCAACCAGCTGAGCCACCCAGGTGTCCCGAAAAAAGAATGATGTTTAATTCCTAAGCTTGCCCACTATAGTCTGTTTTGACTTTTATGGTTGGAAGTTCTACATTGTTCAGTAAAAGTTGGTGGAGAATAATATTACAAATAAACTCAATAAATATACAGAAAATCAGTGTCTTTAAGTGAGAAATACTTCTTTCGTGCTTGAATGCAGATTTAATTAAAAGCCATAAAGTGGCAGATGAATATTCATGTACATTCTGAAAGGGAACTAGGTGTTTTCAAAACTTTTAGATGATTATGGCAGAAGTCTTCCAAAAAGTTACAGCTGTTTTTTCTTTGATACAGGTATGTCTTTAGAACTGCTCCTATATTTATTTGTCAGCCATATCTAGGATTATTTTGATTTTCAAGTGAAAATGGGGAGGTAAAAGAGGAAGTTTCCTGAAGTAATTTGGAAAAGGTTTGAAGGAAGAATGGAAGGATGAAGAGGGTATATATGTAAACCTATGGAGAAAAAAAAAAGAATGACAGGAGATATTAACTAAGGTGTGAATAATAGATGGAAATGGGAAAATAACAAATGTAGGAAGTGTCCATTCTTTCCAAAGGAGAAAAAGGGATTTAGTGTCACAAAGTTCTTCCATGATAGCCATGAGGTAGGAGAAGCCAGCTGAGGAAACTTGGATTGCTGTAGCAACCCAAGCAGTGGTGATAGTGTGGTCTCTAAGGTGAGTGAGAAGAGGAGGTCATTGAGTTCTTAACGTGTTCAGAGCCTTTCAAGTTGGGAGGTTAGTATGGTATGGCAAAAAGCGCACTAAACCAGCTAAGCCTGTTTTGAAATCCCAGTTTACCTCCACCTGTGTGACTTAGAGTAAACCCAGTGACTTTATCTGTTAGATGGGGATATACTGTTAGTGTCTTGAGTGTTCCTCAGTATAAATGTTAGGTGATTTAATATATGTAAATGTGCCCAGCACAGTGTCTTACATCTAGTAGACCCTAAACACATTAGTTGTCCTTCCTCTGCAAGTTATGAACTTTATCATATACACCCAAACCTATTAATAAATTTGGAAAGATATTTTCCTTATTAATGCATAAAAAAAACCAGTAGGCATTTGCATACTTGATTAAAAATGAGTAGTAATGGCCAGCTTGTCCATATGTTATGCTTCTGTTAACTTTGTCTTGTGAAAGCAAGCCCAGACAGTCCCCTCAGCCTAGAAGTAATTATCGCAAATGCTTGTATTAAAAGTCCATGTGTTTAATTCCTTATTGAAAACCCTGACTCAAAGCTTATTTACTCTTATTTCATCTTATGAATCTATAAAGCTTTCTAATTGGTTGCATACAGTTGATTAGAAGCATTAAATTAGAAGGTGATGACAAGGAGAGTCAGCTGTCTCTTGTGGAAGATAGGAGAAAGTGATGGCTAATAATTTATGTTCTCTTTGACTAGAGCATTGCCATTAGGCTTCAATGACTAGGGGTTACCTAATTGGCCACAATTTGGATTACTTTTGTACAGCTGAACCAAACATTTTTCAATAGGAAAGGATGGCGAGGAGTGTGCGGGAGAGGGATAATTGAATGGAGCAGGAAACTGTATTGTGACCCCCTAAATATCCCTTTTGCTGTACCTGTCAACTTTTTTGACAGAGAGATGGAGATGAGGGAAGAATAAAACTTGGAAAGGGGAAAAGAATACAGTTTGAAGTAATCTGCTAAAGGAAGATTTAGAAGAAATTGGCCTGAGGTGGGCTGGCTCCTTCCTTTTTTCCTCTCTTTTGCTCTGTTCTAGTTTTTAATGATCTGTTTTGGGTGGCCATTTCACCTTTAGCTGAATTAGCCCTAGAACATCATTGTCCGTCTTGTTTTGGCTCTTAATAGCTCTGGTGTTTTATACCCTTTGTCAGCTGCCCACCATCCCTTACAAAATAATGTGTCATCACAAGGGACTCCGGGTGGCTGGTTGCTTATTGTTACTCTACCTAGCCCTTCTTTTTTTCCCCAGTTGGACAGAGGCTCCTGGGAACACAGAATAATTGTTTCTTTTTTTCTTCTAGAGCACTCTTTTATGTAAGCAACATGATTTAAAGGAAGCATCATTTCTTTCTTCCTCTTAGCTGTGTAATATCCCTAACAGCTGAATTTCCATTAATTGTGTAGATATTTGGGTCAAAAAGCAGTTGGCTTTTTGATGGTTTAGCGGGAAGAGACATTTATAACTATTCACATTTTAACATGGATTGATTATATCAGTTTCCTTTCTTTATATTTGGCCGATCCTCCCTGGAAATACAGAAGTTAGAGAAGAGACCTTTTGAGCATGGGACCTTTTGTTGTATTTGGGTTGTTGAATGTGCAGTGAAGCACAAGAGAGCTTTGACTGAGACCATGCAGGAGTTAGAAGGGGGAAAGTTAAAGATGATAAGTGCATGTAAGAGAGCTTCAGGGACAGTAAAAAATGTACTTTCCTTATCATTTAAAAAAAATTTTTTTTAACATTTATTTATTATTGAGAGACAGAGCATGAGCATGGGAACGGCAAAGAGAGGAGACACAGAATCTGAAGCAGGCTCCAGGCTCTGAGCTGTCAGCATGGAGCCTGATGCGGGGCTCGAACTCTCAAACCACGAGATCATGACCTGAGCTGAAGTCAGTCGCTTAACTGAGCCATCCAGGCGCAACCCCCCCCCCCCCACCTTTTTTTTTTAAAGAGAGAGACAGCACGAGTAGGGGAGAGGGACAGAGAGAGAGAATCCCAAGTGGACTCCACACTGTCGTCACAAAGCTTGGGATCCTGTCAGTACAGGACCATGGGATCATGACCTGAGCTGAAACTAAGAGTCAGATGCTCAACCTCCTGAGCCACCCTGGGGCCCCTCCTTACCATTTTTCTTAGTGTAGTTTTGTCCTTTTTCTTGTACTATATGCAAGGTGAAATTAACTTTTTTGCTTGAGAGCCTTGTCTAATTTCCTGTCTGGCTTACTCTGCCCAGTTACTAGTTGAGATGTATGATACAAGCAGTGGCTCACTTTATTTGTGTATCTTCTCCTTGATTTTTTTCACTTAATGTATTGTGGAGAACTTTTCACCCAGCACATATAGCAGCCTCATTCATTCCTTTTAATGATGGTGTGTATTCCATTGTAGGGCTGAATCATAATTTAAGAAATCTTATATCAGTGAATGCTTAGTTTCCAGTCTTTTTCCACTAAAGGGGTGCAGCAAACATCCTTGTACATGTATCTTTGGTTAATTTTGATGAATTACCTTATAGGATTGTGTATATTCCTAGCAGTGAGCTTGCCTGGGTCAAGGGTATATTGTAGCAGTAGCAACAATGATGACTTGCAATAAAGGTTAGCTTTGGGTATCAAAATTCCCTTTCAAGTTAGGGGCTTTCCACATTCTTTAAGAAAACAGTAAATAGACTGGAAGAATATAATGATTTGGTAAGAACCTCCAAAGAAATGGCCAGAATAGGCAAATTTTAGTTAGCCCTGTAAGGCTTAAGTTTCATTTAGTTGTAGGATAGTTTATTTTCTAAGAAATGTGCTAAATAGAATATTAGAAGAGAATAGTTATTTGGTGATTTATTTAAAATCGTCCTGTAGATTTCAAGCTTGCTATTTAAAGATTTTGAAAAGTAAAAATCAGATTCTTGGTACTTTGTTTTATGTATTCTAGACTGATAATATCTTGTACCAGGGAAGATAGGATTAGCAAGTATGAATTATGTTTTTGTGTTTTTTTTACTTTGCTGTTTACAAGGTCTTTTTTTTTGGAGCTGTTCATTTAAGTACAGGTTTCTCCCTAAGTGATAACCTTAGTAAGTGAAAGTGCATTTAAATTTCAGTAGTACATTTGAATTTAACTGATCATTTATTTTACCTTTGAAAGCTATGATCAAGGCAGTAGCTAGTACCTACCTGATTGATTTGGGAAAGAGGTGACTAAACTGAGACAAATAGTTAAATGCATTTACTACTTTTGGACTTGTCCCTTTGCAGAGGGCATGTATGTTATTTTTACACAGTCTGATAGTAGAAATCAGTTTTGAAAAACAAACTTTGCACCAGTGCTTTCATGTTTTTTGAGATGAAGTTTCTTTAGCTTTCATGATCATTATGTTGGTTCTTGGAGTAACACAGTGGAATTTGAATTTACAGCAACCAAAGTTAGAAGGGCAGATTTAATATTGCCTATCTTTTCTACAATAATGGAGGAAATAATATAATTATTTGGTAGTGTCTAGGTCTCATGACCTGTTAAATTTAATCATGTGTTATTTAAGAATATATTAGTGGGGCACCTGCGTGGCTCAGTTGGTTAAGTATCTGACTTTCACTCAGGTCATGATCTTGTGGTTCGTGGGTTTAAGCCCTGCATCACGCTTTGTGCTGACAGCTCGGAGCCTGGAGCCTGCTTCAGCTTCTGTCTCCCTCTTTCTCTGCTCTTTTCCCACTGGTGCTTTGTCCCTGTCTCACTAAAATAAATAAATGTTAAAAAAAAAAAAAGTATTAGTAAGGAAAGTATCACCTTTATTTCATTTTAACAAATTTAAAAGCATGTATAAAAAGTAAAATTTTATTATAGTAAGTTTTTAAATTAGAGATAAATATAAATATGGAAAAAACTTCTGGTAATTTCACCACCAGTGGTAATGTTAATGGTGTTAACATTTTACATAAACTTCTGTATCTTTAAATGCACACATACATTTCCTTTAATACTGGGATATTCCCCCACATTTTCAAATATTTTTCAAGAATAATTTCATTACTGTTTTGTAGTGTCAGCAGATTTTTACTTTTTATTGAAGTGTAGTAACTGACAAAAACATGCATATTTTGCACATGTACAACTTGAAATTTTACAAAGTGAGCATATCTGTCCAACCAGCATTCAACTCAAGAAAAAAATATTGCTAGCTCCCATACACTCCCCATTGCCTGCCTGTTGTTATCAGCAGCAACCCCCCCCACCCCCAAGGGCCATTATTCTGATTCTATTTTTGAGAAAAACTGTGAGATATAATATAGCTATATATATATTATATATATATAATATAATATAACTAACTGAGTTGTATAGCTGTCACTATAGTTTTAAGACATATGTATGAATATATTTTAACCAGTTTTGTTTGTTGAATAGTGTATTTCCATTTTTTTGCTAATGTAAATTACTGTAGTGATTTTTCACGTATATATTTTGTTTCATTGGGATAGGTTTCTATAAGTATAATTACCAGTTCCAAGAATATGTGTGTTTTTATGGCTTTTGATAGAAAGTACCAAATTGCCTTTGAAAGTAATTGAGCTGATTTATTTTCCTACTGTTCATAATGAGTGTCTTTTTTTTTTTAAACCTACTGCAACATTGGACGTATATTTAAAAAAAATTTTTTTTTTTAACATTTATTTATTTTTGAGACAGAGAGAGACAGAGCATGAACGGGGGAGGGTCAGAGAGAGAGGGAGACACAGAAGCTGAAACAGGCTCCAGGCTCTGAGCAGTCAGCACAGAGCCCGACGCGGGGCTCGAACTCACATACTGCGAGATCGTGACCTGAGCCGAAGTCGGACGCCTAACCGACTGAGCCACCCAGGCGCCCCAAGACGTATATTTTTTTAAAGAGTCACTACCAGTTTGGTGGATGAAATATGGTAGTTCTGTTTTAATTTTCATTTCTTTGATTACTACTGTAAGTGACTATTATTTTGTATATTTAGTGACTGTTTTCTAAGTTTTCTTTATGATCTGCCTGATAGTGGTTTGTCACTTTATTTCTTTATACACCTTTAAAATTTTTTTGACATTTTAATATATTAAAGAACATAACTCCTTTGTTACAGATACTTCCCCCCAATTTCCTTTATGTCATACTCATTTTTCATAATGAAATAGATTATGATTTTTTGCCTTAATGTCAAAAATGAGAAGTTGCATTTTATTCCACCAGCCTTTGGAAACTTACCTTGATATTTTTAAAATTGGAGACAATACAAATTACATGAATAAAGTTTTTCTATTAAAGTGTGTACCTTTCATAATTGAAATTTAAAAAGGATCAAGTAGACATATAAAACTAATTTATTATGCTTTGTTGCCAAACTTGGTCTTTCTAGGCAGTTATACTTAAGCATGAACATTGACGACAAACTGGAAGGATTATTTCTTAAATGTGGCGGCATAGACGAAATGCAGTCTTCCAGGGCAATGGTTGTAATGGGTGGAGTGTCTGGCCAGTCTACCGTGTCTGGGGAACTGCAGGAGTCGGTACTTCAAGATCGGAGTATGCCTCACCAGGAGATCCTTGCTGCAGATGAAGTGTTACAAGAAAGCGAAATGAGACAACAGGATATGATATCACATGATGAACTCATGGTCCATGAGGAGACAGTGAAAAATGATGAAGAGCAGATGGAAACACATGAAAGACTTCCTCAAGGACTACAGTATGCACTTAATGTCCCTGTAAGTAATTCCTTTTTAAAATTAATGTAACTTATAGTTAGAAACATAATTAATTTTGTGTTAAGTAATGCTTCAAGTCATTGAAGAAATTTCAGAAAATGTTTAAAGTCTTAATAGTTAACTGGGTGTTATTAAATGAATACACTAAATGTTGACACAAATCACATTTGAAAAAGGCAAAATCAAGTTTTTGTATTGTATACATTTAGTAACTTATCTTTTCCAGGATTACTGTGTATTAAATTTTAAGTGCTTAAATTTTAAAGATTTTGTTTCAACTTCTTGGTTTCCTTAAAGAGTAGAAAGATTGAATCTTGAGTATAACTAGAAAAAGATCATACACCTGAAGGTTTTTCCTTCGGGTTCTGTAACTTGGCAATTCCTGGTGTCTGTATTTTTTTCATTACCTTTTTCAAAAGCATATCGACCTTTAGTTTTTCCTGTTTATCCTAAATGTCATTGTTTCTCACCTAAAATATTCTTTTGTAGGCACTCATAACTTTTTTGCCTTCTTGTTTTTCTTTTTACCTGATGACTGACCAACAAAACCATAACCATAATGTAATCCTCTTCTATCCTTTCTGTGATATTAGACTTGGATTTCTTTCAGTATATCTAATACACTGTACTTTTTCTTTTGCTTCAGAACCTTCATGCATCCTGCTTGTAATATTCCCTTTAGCCATACCCCCTTCCTGTTTTTTAATCTAGTTAGTGGTTCATCATTATCAGCCTGCCACTTCTATTTAGTCCAGGTTGAGTCTCTGCAATAGGGACTTGTGGTTACTTGTTCAGTGTCTGTCTAATAGATTGTAGGCTCTATGAGAGCATGAATTTTGTCTTATTTTCCATCGTATCCCAGGTATTGGCACATAGTGTAAATGAATAATAGTTATAGTTGTATTCTAATACATGTGCCCACCAACTTTTCTAGCCCTTTGCAATAGCCTTACTTTTTTTTAGTCTTTTCATGTGATGGCTTACACTGATAGATTTTTGAATGCTGAACCACCCTTATATACCTCTAATATATCCCACTTGGTTGTTGTGTGTAATTCTTGTTATACATTGTTGGATTCAATTTGCTAATATGTTGTTGAGGATTTTTTGTATCTGTTTGTGAGTTATATTGGGCTAGTTTTTTTGTAATATCTTTGTTTCTGATTTTGATATTAGGGTAATCCTGGCCTTAGAGAATGAGCTAGGATTATTCCCTCTGCTTCTAACTTCTGAAAGAGATTGTAGAGAATTGGTATAATTTCTTTCATAAATGTAGGATAAGCTCAGTTGAGTACATAAAGCCTGGTAGTTTTGGGAAGGTTGTTTGCTTGTTTGTTTTTAAACGTTATTAATTACTCACTTTCTTTAATAGATGGAGGACCTGTTCAGATTATTTATTTTCTCTTGTGTGAGTTTTTACAGATTGTGCCTTTCAAGGAATTGGTCCATTTCATCTAGATTTTGAAATTTGTGGGCATAGAGTTGCTCACAGTATTCCTTTGTTATTCTTTTAATATCCATTATTGTTCAGCAGGTCTCTAGAGCTGTTTTTTCTTGCAAAACTGAATCTCATACCTATTGGACAATTCCTTGTTTTCTGCTAGACCCTAGTAGAGTCTTACCAAGTTTATTGATATTTTAGAAGAGTTAGTTTTTTATTTTCTCTGTTGATTTCTAGTTTTCAATTTCACTGATTTCTGCTCTAATTTTTGTGATTTCTTCTGTTATTTTGGGTTTGATTTGGTCTTGTTTAGTTTTCTAAGTTGGAAGGTTAGATGATTGATTTTTTAGATCTTCTTTTCTAATATATGCATTCAGTGATCGGAGTTTCCCTCTAAGCACTGCTTTCACTGCATCCCACAAATTTTGATGAATTGTTTTATTTTTCTTTAGTTCAATATATCTTTTAATTTCTCCTCAGATACCTTCTTTGATCCACATATCATTTAGAAGTGTGTTGTTTAATCTCTAAGTATTTGGGGATTTTCCAGCTATTTTTCTGTTATTAATTTTCAGTTTAAGTCCTTTGTGGTCTGAGAGCATATATTGTATAATTTCTGTTCTTTTAAATTTGTGAAGGAGTGTTTTATGAAAGTGGTCTGTGAGTGCTCCATGTGAGCTTCATACTTTAATTACTTTAGTTGCCCAGATCCACTGTGATTTTTTTTTTTTCCTGTTACTTCTGTACATGTTGTGTATATACCTGTAACATTCTTTGATTGGCAGTCTACTGGCTTTTATTTCTTAGCTTAAAAGGTTTCTCTTTGTTTGCTTTTCATTTTGATAATTGACTTTTTTTTCTTGCAAGTTTTCAATACCTCGGCTATGGTAGGCAGTCAAATATATTTTGAGTGAAAAAAAATTTTTAATTGAGGAAAACTTTAAAGTGAATGCTCTCAGCTCCTAATTTTAATTTTTTTAACGTTTATTTATTTTTGAGACAGAGAGAGAGAGACAGAGCATGAATGGGGGAGGGGCAGAGAGAGAGGGAGACACAGAATTGGAAGCAGGCTCTGGGCTCTGGGCCATCAGCCCAGAGCCCGACGCGGGGCTCGAACTCACGGACCGCGAGATCGTGACCTGAGCTGAAGTCGGACGCTTAACCGACTGAGCCACCCAGGCGCCCCTCTCAGCTCCTAATTTTAAAGTTCAGAGTTTGGACAACTGCATAGACTTGTATAAGCTACAGTCCAGACAGAATATTTCTGTCATCTTAGAGGGTTTCTTTGTGTTTCTTCCTAATCAGTCCTCTTGAGAACTTTATGCAAATGGCATCGTATATAACTTATGTCTGGCTTCTTTTGCTGAGCATAATGTTTTTGGTTTATCCATGTTGGTTGAGTGGATCAGTAAGTAGTTCATTTCTTTTTATTGTTGATTAATACTCTATTATTAATACTCTGTTGCCTTATTATCCTAAAGTTTGGTTATTCCTTTCCCCTGTTATGGTTGTATTATCTCTGTTTTTCAACCTTATGGATAAAACTGCTATGAACATTTTTGTATGAATCTTTTTTTCATTTTTTGAGGGGGGGTGTCTTTCTAGAAGTTAAGCTGTTTCTCTTGTGTTTTCATTTTGTTTGATCCAGTGTCTATATCTTTGCATCAGTATTACACTGTCTTGATTGTTGAATCTTGTATAGTAAATCTTGAAATCAGGTAGTGTAGTCTCCCAGTTTTGTTATTCTTCTTGCAAGACTGTTTTGACCATTCTAGGTTGTTTGTATTTTCGTATAAAATGTAGAATCAACCTTTCAGTTTCTATAAAAAGAACCAGCTGGGTTTTTATTGGGATTATATTGATTCTATATGTTGACTTGATCAGCATCTAAACAATAGTGGTTTCTAGTCCATGAACATGGCATATCACTTTGTTTAGGTTTTAATTTATCTTAGCATTGTTATGTAGTTTTAAGTGTAGAGTTATTGGAAATATTTACCCCTAAATATTTCATGTTTTGAATGCAATTGTAAATGGTATTTTTAAAAATTTCAATGTTTAATTGTTCATGACCAGTATATAGAAATGTGGTTGATTTTGTTTTTTCTTTTTCAAAAAAATTTTTTAACATTTATTTATTTTTGAAAGAGCCAGAGTGTGAGCGGGGGTGGGGCAGAGAGAGAGGGAGACACAGAATCTGAAGCAGGCTCCAGGCCTTGAGCTGTGAGCCCCACAAACTGTGAGATCATAACCTGAGCCAAAGTCAGAGGCTTAACTGACTGAGCCACCCAGGCGCCCCAAATGCGGTTGATTCTTTTTACTTTGGCTGTGTATTTTGTGACTGTTACAGGTACGTAAAGGTTCAGAGTCAGAGTCAGACGTTAAACTGACTGAGCTACCCAGCCACCCCTGCTGAGATTATATTTTCATATAAATGAATGTGTAACTTAAATGCTTTTTCTGCATTTATTAGGTGATAATGATTTTTTTTCTTCTTACTATCTTCATATGGTGAATTGCATTGATTGATTTTCAAGTATTAAACCAACCTTGTATTCCTAGGATAAGCTACACTTGGTCATGATGTGTCATCCTTTTTATACATTTCTGGATTCAGTTTACTAACCTTTTAAAGTAATTAAAAAAAATTTTTTTTTAGCTTTTTATTCATTTTTGAGAGACAGAGTGACAGAGCACAATCCGGGGAGGGTCAGAGAGAGAGAGAGTCACAGATTCTGAAGCAGGCTCAGGCTCTGAGCTGTCAGTGCAGAGCCTGATGTGGGCCTCGAACTCACGAACCGCAAAATCATGACCTTACCCAAAGTCGGATGCTTAACCAACTGAGCCACCCAGGTGGTTTTAAATTGTTTTTAAAACAATTTTTAAGTGTACATTTATGAGGAATATTAGTTTCCTTGCAATATCTTTGTTTTAGGTATACTGGCTTCATAAATGGGTTAGGAAGTATTTCCTCTTGTATTTTTTGAAAGAGTTTGTTTAAGATTTGTTCATTTCTACTCTGTCTTTTTGAAAGGCTTCACCACTGAAGCTAATCTGGGACTGAGTTTTCTTTGTGAGAAGTTTTAAATTTCGTGTTCAAATTTTAAAACATATATAAGGCTTCTCCAGATTTAAATTTTTTTTTCTTAAATCCGTTTTGATAAGTTGTATTTTTTAAGGAATTCGTCCATTTCCTGTTTAATTGAACAAAATTTTTCATAATTTTTAAAATTCTTTTATTGTCTGATCTATAATTTTTTTCTTTCTCATTCCTGGTAGTGATAGTTTCTCCTTTTCTTGATTAGTCTGGGTAGAGATTTATCAATTTTATTGGTCTCTTGAGAGAATCAGGTTTTGGTTTTATAGATTGTTACCTTTGTGAATTTCATTTTTAACTCATTTTTATTATTTCCTTATTTCCTTCCTTCTCCTTACTTTGTTCTTAATTTGCTATTTTCTTAGCTTTTTGTTTTTAAATTTTTAAATTTATTTTTGAGAGAAAGAGATAGTGTGTGAGTGGTGGAGGAGCAGAGAGAAAGAGGGAGACACAGAATCCAAAACACGCTCCATGCTCTGAGCTGTCAATACAGAGCCTGACGCAGGGCTCAAACTCTCAAACTGTGAGATCATAACCTGAGCCAAAGTCGGATGCTTACCTGATGGAGCCACCCAGATGCCCCTTTTCTTAGCTTTTACAATGGGAGCCTAGATGACCGTTTTAGACCTTTCTTCATTTTTCACATAAGCATTTGAGCTATAAACTTCTCTTCCTTTGTGATTTCATTTTGATTCATGAATTAGAAGTGTTTTGCTTAACTTCTAATGTTTCACAGTTTTCCAGGTATTTTTTTGTCATTGACCGTTTAATTACTATGGTCAGAGAATGTGCAGTGGATAATTTCAATCCTTTTAAATTCATTGAGAGACTCTTTTAGCACTCAATATATGATTAGTCAGTGAATGGTCTATACTCACTTGAAAAGAATGTATTTTGGAAGTTACTGGGTGGGTTATTTTGTAAATGTCAGGTCAAGTTGGACTAGTTTTGGTCTTTGACACTTTAAAAAAATTTTTTTAAATTTTAGTTTAGTTCACATACAGTATTACATTAGTTTCGGTTGTACAATATAGTGATTAAACAATTCTGCATATCACCTAGTACTCATAACGACTCTCCTTAATCCCCATCATTTATTTAACCCATTCTTCTACTGCCCCTCCCTTCTGGTAACCATTTATAATTAAGAGTTTGTTTCTTCATTTGTGTGTGTCTCTGTCTTTAGTTCCCCTTTGTTTGTTTTGTTTCTTAAATTCCATATGAGTGAAAACATACGGTGTTTTTCTTTTTCTGACTGGCGTATTTCATTTAGCATAATACTTTCTAGCTCCATCCGTGATGTTACAAATGGCAACCTTTCATTGTTTTTTATGGCTGAATAATATTCTGCTGTATGTGTATATACCACATCTTTCTTTATTCATCAATTGATGGACACTTTCCATATCTTGGTTATTGTAAATAATGCTGCTGTAAACATGGGGGGGGTGGCATGTATTCCTTTGAGTTAGTGTTTTTTAATTCTTTGGGTAAATCCCCAGTAGTGTGATTGTTGGGTCATAGGTTAGTTCTATTTTTAACTTTTTGAGGAATCTCCATACTATTTTCCATGGTGGTTGCACTAGTTTGCATTCCCACCAAGAGTGCATGAGTGTTCCTTTTTCTCTACATCCTTGCCAATATCTGTTTCATGTATTGTTCATTTTAGCCATTGTGACAGGTGTGAGGTAGTATCTCATTGTAGTTTTGATTTGCACTTCCTGATGATAAATGATGATGAACATCTTTTCCTGTGTCTGTTGACCACCTGTTATGTCTTCTTTGGAGAAATGTCTGTTCATGTCTTCTGCACATTTTTAAATTGGATTATTTATTTTTGGGGTATTGAGCTTTTAAATTCTTTATATATTTTGGATTGGTCTTTGGCACATATTCTTTACTGTTCTACTTGTCTTCCAATAGTTAATTTGAAAAAATTATATATTGCATTATTTGACATGTCTCTTTAGTTTTCTTTTGTCTTGGTTCTTCACTGTATTTGTTTTTGTTTATTTATTTATTTTGAGAGAGAGAGAGAATGAAGGCAGGATAGGGGCAGAGAGAGAGAGGGAGAGAGAGAATCCCAGGCAGCATCCATGCTCAGTGCAGAGACCAACATAGGGCTCATTCTCATGACCATGCGATCATGACCTGAGCTGAAGCCAAGAGTCAGACAGTCAACTGACTGAGCCACCCAGGCACCTCTAGTTTCTCACTTTAAAATTTTGTGATCATAATACTTGAAAATTACCATATATTTTGTAGAATGTTTCTCGGTTTGGATTTATCTGGTTTTTACTCTAATGGTACTTAAGGTACTAACTTTGGGAGGGATATTGCAAAAAGTGATGCTGTGTCTTCTCCCTCATTGCACTCTAACAGGAGGCACATGATTTTTATTTGCCCCATTCTGATAGTTCACTTTGATAAGTTGATTAAGGTGATGTCTGGCAGGTTTTGTTACTGTAATGTTAATCTCATTCCTCATTACATCTTTTAATTTATTCATTTATTTATTTGTATCAGCATGGGCTTAGGAATTTTATTAACTGGGTTAAAATCTATTACTATGATTATTTTAATGCTTGGTTGAAGATTTGGCCAATTGGAGCCTCTTTAAGCTGGCTTCTGTGTTCATTTTATATATCCCATCAATCTTTTTAACACATCCTTGCTTTCTGCCCCAAGATGTCTTGTATTTTCTTGTATTTTTCCTGCCTCACCCCTGGAGTCAGCCATTTCTCTAAGGAGCCCTAGTTCATTTCAGTGGAAAATGACATTTAAAAGGCAAGATCTGGGTGCCTAATGTGTTGCTCATTGTTCTTGGGGTTTGGCTGCTTCCAGGGCTTTCAGTGGACAGAGCTAGGGAATGTATGTATATACATAATTACATACATTTATATACCCACTTCCATCTATAACTGTCTCCTATATCTGCCTGTCAGTATTATAAAACTGAGTTCACACTAATCCCTCTGATTATGGTCCATTACCGCAGAGTATATTTCAGTTTTCTCCCTTCTGTACTTTATTACTTTTATTTTATTTTATTTATTTTGTAATCTCTGTACCGAACTTGGAGCTCAAACTCATGACCCTGAGATTGACTTGCATGCTCGTCCACTGACCCAACCAGGCATCCTTCCCTTCTGTATTTTATAACTCCCTTCTTAGACAGTGAGAAACCTGGCTTCCATTGTCATTAATATATTTACTTACTTGATTAGACCTCCCCTACCCCCTATGTGTAAAACCATTTGTCACCCCATCTTCCTGTGCAGATGCCCTCTTCCCTCTACCCAGGCTCCTATACTCCATTGCAGTTCATACCCTCCCCTGCATGTGCTTTGACAACTTGTCCTGGGCCTCATCACCACATGGAGCCCTCCTTGTACATGGTTCTGGTCCACACTCATACTTTGATACCTTCCGCACCCACTTAGCTTCTGACACGTTGCTCCAGGCTGCTCTTCCTGTATAATACAGACCCTTCCTTTTGCTGCTTGGGTTCTGACAACTCACCCTGAGCTGTCTTATGTGAAGAACCTCCTCACCCTACGTACATTCTGACATCTTGATTTGTGCAGCAGATGACTGTTTATCTTGTCTGGGATCTCGTACCCTGTTATGCTACAACATATGGCTTTAGGAGTGAATGATTCATGGAAAGCGGGTGAATAGGGAGGGGCAGGAAGGGGAAGGGACAAGATTTATTCTTTTACTTTTATTGAAACTTAATTTTGAAATTATACAGAGTCATAGGAAGTTACAAAATTAGTACAGAGAGGTCCTGTGTAGCATTCACCCAGTTTCCTCTAGTGGTTAAATTCTACATAATTATAGTACAGTCTCAAAATCAGACAGTTGACAGTGCTATAATATGTCCAGTGTTGTATACTTTATCACACATGTAGATAATGTGTAACCACCATCGAAATCAAGATAACAGAATGAATCTATCATGAGGAGACCTCCCTGGTGGGACCCCTAGTCACACCTCTTCTTCCAACACCATCATTCCTAACCCCTGGCTATCCTACCCCTAATTTATTTTCTACCTCTATGTCGTTGTCATTTTATGTGTTATATTAGTGGACTCCTACAGTATGTGACCTTTTGAGATTGACTTTTTTTCAATTAACAGAATGCCTTTGAGAGCCATGTGAGTAGTTGTGTGTATCAATAATTTGTTCCTTTTTATTATAGAATAGTATTTCATGGTGTTGATGTACCACGGTTTAACCATTCATTTACTGAAGAACATTGTAGCTTTTTCCACATTTTGGCTACTACAAATAAAGCTGCTATGAACACTCATGCATAGGTTTTTTTGTGAACATAGATGTACATATCTCCAGGGTAAATACCTTATTATATCCCCACCACCAGGTATAGTCACTCCTAACATTTTGGTATATGTACTCCTATGCTTTTTTCATACGCATACCAGGCATGGAATGATGTTGCTTATTTATCTACTGTTTTCATTTACCAGCATATTTTGAACTTTTCGTAACTTCTTATTCTTCTAATACTTCTTAAATGTCTGTTACATATTCCATATGTATGGATAATTTGTAGTTGAGTCCTGTTACTCCTACTAGGTAATGATAAATTTGAGTCCATGCTGGGAATGAATCAATGAAAAGTTGTCTCATACTATATACACCAAAGGCAGAATTTAGGATTTGTGTAACATTGCTTTATAGTAGAACACGACAGACATGAGAAATCATATTCCTTCTTTTTATTTATGCATTCCTGCTAATATGGCATGTGGTGAAGGGCAAATCTTGGGATCATGAATATATATTTTTGAATTAAAGAGAGGACAGTGATCTAGAACAGTATGACTCAGGTCCCCAAAAGTGTGAAAACTTAAGTTACCAGGCCTTGCATCCTTTTTAGATTGTGTTAATAAAGACTTTTAAAAATACATACTGAGCATATTAATGATTTTCTTTTATTTGTTCGTTTGGAAGACATAAAAAAACTTTATTTCATATTAACTTTTTATTTATTTTTTTGTTAATTCAAAACAAAAGTTGAGTTTTGAGTTCTTTTAGATTGTTAATAATGGTTCAGGTTCTGTAGCCTATGTAAACTCTCAAGTGTTTTGTGACAGTTGAATAAAAGTTCTTCATTTGTGATAACTGCTAATTTTCAGAATTTATCTTAACCTTACTATTCTGTATCAGTCACCCACCCTCAGTGGCCCTACATTTTCAGCTCCAGTCTACAGGCGAACTTTTGAATGTCTACAGTTTATTCATTTAGAGAACTTTGTTTTCTAATTTATTAGAAACTTGAATTAAGGGGCACCTGGGTGGCTCATTTGGTTAAGCATCTGACTTTGGCTCAGGTTATGATCTCATAGTCTGTGAGTCCAAGCCCCACGTCAGGCTCTGTACTGACAGCTCAGAGCCTGGAGCCTGCTTCAAATTCTGTGTCTCCTCTCTCTCTGCACTTCCCCCACTCACACTTTGTCTTTCTCTCTCTCTCTCAAAAATAAACATTAAAAAAATTAAAAAAAAAAAGAAATGAATTAAATTAAAATTAAGTAAAATTAGTTTTTCATTTCATTGGTCTCATTAGCCACATTTCAGGTGGTTAAGTGGCTTCTGTTTTGGACAGCAAAGATAAAGAACATTTCCATCATTGCAAAAAGTTTTATTGGATACACTGAGTCAGAAAGCTGCTTCACTCAGCAACTAAATTTATTTTAGGAATGTGAAGAAAAGTATTTGGTTTATTCTTTTAATTCTTATATTCATTCAGTAGGATTTAAGAAACCATAACTCTGTATGGTCTTTATTTTTCCAGTTTGATGGCAAGCAAGCATGTTGAGGAGTAAAGACTTAATTTGTGTTGACAAAATGGAGCAAATTGTAATTCATAATCATATATGCCACATTTGTTTCTAGAAAACTGTTGGATTATATCACTTGAGCAAAAGGATTTTGTAAATTAGGAGCTATAAAAAATCACGTTCTAGTCATATGATGGTAAAATAAAATGTAAAGTTATTTCAGGTATTCATAACTCCTGAAAAAATATACTTCAGCATCTGTGTGGCATTTTATTTTAGCCATGAGTTTTTGTGGTATAAAGCAGCATGAAGAAAATTGTAGGAATACTTGCATGCATTTTATATTTATGATTATTTTATTTGATGGCCTAAGGAACTCAAAATGTATCTGGCTATTGGTAA
Source organism: Herpailurus yagouaroundi (assembly GCF_014898765.1). Lineage (NCBI taxonomy): Eukaryota > Metazoa > Chordata > Mammalia > Carnivora > Felidae > Herpailurus > Herpailurus yagouaroundi. The sequence continues at coordinate 71,510,817 of NW_024412403.1, read as the reverse complement.
GACCTTTGTTTGATTTTTGAGTCTTTAAATTTTCTTAAATCCTGTTATTAACTTAAGGAGGATTATATAGATATATTCCCATATACCTCTTGCTCTAGTCAGTAAACACCTAACATATGCTAGTAATTTTGAGTATATGTCTTGTAATGGGTAACTTTTTTATTAAAAAAGAAAAAAAAAACCCATTTTCCCCATTTCAGTGATTTTAAGATACTTTTTAGTTTTGCCACATATTTTGTACTCTGGTTTAATTACAGAATTGGATTGCCTTTTGGTAACAAAAGATCTTTCACAGTCATCCTGGAAGGTGATAATTCTGTTTGCCTTTGTATTTATTTGCTTTTAAATAGTCATTGGATAGGATATGTTTCTTCTCTTTTTGGCTATCTCCCAACTTGTTATCCCCATTACACTGTAAGCTTTTTAAAAAAATTTATATATATATATAAATATAACAGAGTCATTTATTACTTGTAGCCAATTCTTATTACCATTACATTTCTTTTAAGTTCATGTGAGGGATTTAGAAATAGTTTTGTTAATGTTCATTGGCTGTTGAGGTCCTTGTCTTTGAGGTGAATGCACTGGCTGTTATTAGGGCTCTATGTTTTAAGAAGTGCTTTTATTTTTCCCATTCAAATATTTTTACTTGAGCATACCCTTTGGAGATCATTTTTCAGAAATAGATTCATTAACTGAGCTTATTTTAAGGAGAAGAGATGGTAAAATGTATCAACAAGGTTTTTTCTGTTTTCGTTTTTAAACAAGACTTTACTCACATGCTATATAGATTCTAGTGTGGTATTTGATAGGAATCAATATTTGAGCAGAATACATAGAGTTAAGTAATTTTGCTTCATAGTTTGCCCTGGTATGAGTCATATTACTCCTTGTTTGTTATTTCAACTCAGCTTGATAAGCTGATGAATCAAGGTATTTCTTCTAGGAGATTATTTCAGGAAGCTAACACAGAATGATCTGTTTTTCAGTATCCTCCTACACTCTTAAAGTTGTTTGATTTAATTTATTGTTTTTCCTTTATGTGGACATAAATTGTTAGTAGACTTCTTTCTAGATGACTTTAATAACATAGCTAGTCTCTTAACACTTTTAATATAGTTCTGTCTGATCTTTGATGTGTAATTGATCTGGAATTGTGGGACAATAGTACTGAATGAGCATTGTACTCTTAGGACAGTAGAACACAAATTGAAAATCATTATTGACAAGGCTAGCTATTATTGTCAGCCTAGCTAGATCAGTCTCAGATCATTTTTTTAAAATAATGGTATGATATTGTTTATTATAAAACGATTACATAGTAATTGTAAAGATTAAAATAGTTTAGAACAAAGTAAAAAGTTAAAGTTGTTTCCAGTACTTACTTACTTTACTTCCAAAGAGATAACTACTAATATTAATAGCATTTTGGAAATTTTTAATTTACAAGCATGCAGAGTGTGTATATCTCTATATAATGTTTTTAAAAATGTATTTCTTATGAAAATATCCTATATTTTGGTTTACATAGATTATACTATTTGTATCATTTTGAAATTTGCTATATTCATTTAAAACACATCTTGTAGAGATTTTGTTATTGTATATAAAACTGGCATATTTTTTATTAAAAAAAATTTTTTTTAGTGTTTGTTTATTTTAGAGAGGTAGAGTGCCAAAGGGGGAGGGGCAGAGAGAGAGGGAGACACCGAATCCAAAGCAGGCTCCAGGCTCTGAGCTGTCAGCGCAGAGCTGTGTGGGACTCAAACCCATGAACCGCAATATCATGACCTGAACCGAAGTCAGATGCTTTACCGACTGAGCCACCCAGGTGCCCCTGGCTTATTTATTTTAATGACTGATTAAATGGTGTGCTTTATTTAAGGCAATACTGATGGATATTTGTGTTGTTTCTAGATTTGTTTGAAGTAATCATGAAAGGATCATCCTTATATATGGGTATAGACATAGATGCCTATATATACAAGCATGTTCCTTGTATTTATCAATATGTACCTGCAGATTTGTAACACCCTTTCTCTAGTGGTATGTCTTTTTATTGAAATACAACATTTATACAGAAAACTTGTAAGGAATTCTCTCAAAACTGAACATACTTTTATAACACTGCCCCGATCTCTCAGAGGCTCTCTCCTTCTTAGTCACAACCTTTTTCTAATTCCTAAAGATAACCACTACCATAATACTTTTAGCATGGCCTATTGGTTTTACCTGATTTTGCACTGAATATAAATAGAATCATATACTCTCTAGTATCTGATTTCTGTGGTTCAGATTGTGAGATATATCCATACATTATTGCATGTAATAGTGGTTAATTCTTATTTCTGTAGAAGCATCATTTGTACACATATATCAAAATTTATTCATTCTAGTGTAATAGGCATTTAGATTGTTTCAAGATGTGGGCTATTATGAAAAGTATTGATGTGACTCTTCTTGGATGTGTCTTTTGGTGCATGTACATAGTCATTTTTGTTGGTTATATACTTAGGGTTGAATTTGATGGGTATGCATATGTTCAGCTTTAGTAGGTACTGGGAAAGTTTTTCTAAGTGATTCTGCCAATTTATAGTAATTGCCCATATCCTTGGTATGTGAAACTGTCAGTCCTTTTAATTTTAGCTATTTTGGTTCAGTAGTAGTTTTGCAATGTGATTTTAGGTTGTGTTTCAGTGATAACTAACAAAATTGAGTTTTTCTGTTTAACTGTTTTATACTTAACTGTCAGTTTGAATATTATTTTTTTTGTAAGGCACATGCTTATCTTTTGTCCATTTTTTGGCTAGATTATTTCTCTTACAGATTTGTAGTTTATTTGTTGGAAATCTATCTATCTGTCTATCTGATCTTTGTATGTATATCTTGTGTTTTCCAGTCTGATTTGCCATTTTACTCTTTTGATAAACAGAAATTAATGTTAACATTCAGTTTAGAAGTCTTCCTTTTGGTTAGTGTTTTGTATATCTTATTTAAGAGTTCTTTGCCTTCCTCAAAGTCACAAAGGTATTGACTAATATCAAAGATACTTTGTTAACTTCTAGAAGCTTTATGGTTTTCTCTCCCATTTAGATCAATAATCCATTTGCAGTTGATATTTGCTGATGATATGAGATCGGGATCAAGGTTTATTTGTTGACTTTTTTTCCCCACTCACCCATAGACATTTTTCAGTTTCACTTTGCTGGCCTAATGTTTTAGTTCTTAGAGCAACTTAATATGTTAAGATAATGACCAACAGATTTCTCTTTGATTAATACCAAGGATTTATACTAATACTGGACTTAACGTCTCTTTAAGATTATAAAGTAACATATTTGATAAAAAGGTAAAAATTCTATAAGTATAAAGAAGTTAGCAAATTTTGCTTTAATGTCACTCCTCTAGGGTAATCACTACTAACATTTGGGTGTTAGCATTTTAGTGTTTCCTTTTTGTTTGTTTTTCTGTGTATGTATTTGTGTTTCTATACAATTTGCTGCATATGTATTTGTGTGTTTGTATAAAATTGTGAAATATATTTGCTTACATAATTATATATTTACCACTCAAACTACGAACATTTCACTACATCATTAATATTATCCAATACTAAGATTTTTCATAACTGTATAATGTCAAATAGGTGTAATTTATCTGTCTTTTTTTTTTTTTTTAATTTTTTTTTTCAACGTTTATTTATTTTTGGGACAGAGAGAGACAGAGCATGAACGGGGGAGGGGCAGAGAGAGAGGGAGACACAGAATTGGAAACAGGCTCCAGGCTCTGAGCCATCAGCCCAGAGCCTGACGCGGGGCTCGAACTCACGGACCGCGAGATCGTGACCTGGCTGAAGTCGGACGCTTAACCGACTGCGCCACCCAGGCGCCCCTATCTCAGTCTTTATTACTGGATATTTAGACTGTTTGCACTTTTTTTACTATCTTAAAGAATGTTCTTATATGTAAACATGTTGCCATGTGAAATTATTTCTTCAGTATAGGTTTCTTAAGGCTCTTGATATATCCTGGCCAATTTGCAGTCCACAGAGTTGACCAGTTTATTCTTCTTCTAGTAGTGTATGAGATTTCCAACTTAATATCTTTATAAATGATCTAGAATAGGAAATGGGAAATAGAGTTTCTAGATTTGAATATGATGTGAGGAAAAGAAAACAGCTGTACTTGGTCTTAGGTTGGCAGTGGAGAAGTAAATTAAAACATGTCTTCAGACAGGAGGCTGAGATAATTCAGCATATTGAAAGGTGGAGAATTTGGAAGAAGGTTCTGATGTGAAAGAAAACATTAAGCTATTTTTAGCAACATTGAGTTGCAGATAATAGGATGTCTAAGCGGAGATGTTATGTAGAAATTGGTAACCCTCTGTATCTAAGCAATTAGACATCTGTAATTGTAGGATAATAATTAATAACCATAAATATTTGTTTGGAACTTGAAAGTTTTCAAGGTGCTCTTTATATAATCTCATTTGATTTTCTGTTGTGTATAAGCTGGATATTGTTATTACCACGATTAAGAGATGAAGAAATGATTATGATAATGAGTGGCATCAAGAACTATCTACTGCTATGTATCGTAGGCAATACTTTCCATATATAATCTCTTTCAACTCTGCAGAAATTCTGTGAGGATTATTTCCTCCATTTTATGCGTGAAGAAAGTTGTAAGTGATTAAATTTTAGTTTGGTCTCACACTGCTGGTAATACTTTTTGGAATTAGGTTTTATTTCCTTTAACACCCCACCTAAGCTTTTCTTGTTTTTCCATACTATTTCTGAAAGCCGAGTTCAGCCAGATAGTAATTGGAAGAGGTAGGATTGAAACTCAAGTCTTATTCTTCACCTAAATATTGATGATGTTTTGTCCACTTTGTTATTTGTTCAGTTATTTTCTTTCCCTTTTGTAGTAGACATTCTAGAACCACTAGAATTTTTTTCCATATTCTGGTAGCAAGCATACTGTTGTTCGTAATTGGAGAAATAAAATGTTCATGCAAAAATTATTTTAAAAGAAGTTTTAATAATTCACATTTATTAAGAAGCTGTTAATAGTTATGGAAATAACACTGAGCTAAAAGATACAAGATCTTGGTTTAAGTCCTAGTGTTTGAAATATAACATAGCTTGGGTAAGACACCTCCCTGAAGTTTTAGTTTTCTTATTTGTAACATGAAGGTAATAATTAATTCACAGATCACTGCAGTTAGAATTTCAGTTGCTAGATTTGGAAGACTTGGGTTTAAATTTTGATTTCTCTTCTTAAGAGGATTTTAGGGGCCCCTGGGTGGCTCAGTCGGTTGAGCGTCTGACTTCAGCTCAGGTCATGATCTCACAGCCCGTGAGTTCGAGCCCCGTGTCTCGCTCTGTGCTGACAGCTCAGAGCCTGGAGCCTGTTTCTGCTTCTGTGTCTCCCTCTCTCTCTGCCCCTAACCCACTCGCATTCTGTTTCTGTCTTTCTCAAAAATAAACAAACATTTAAAAAAAAATTTTTTTAAAAGAGGATTTTAGATAAGTAACCATCCTGGGCCTTAGTTTTCTTATTTTGAACATGGGATAAAAATAGTGTTACTGTCAGATTAACTGCAGTAGACTGTACAGGCTAGATCATGTGCTGCCTCCCCCAACCCTGCTACCATTGTATCCTTAGCACCTAGGACAGTGCCTGGTACACAGTAGATGGTAGATAAATCTTTGTTTATCATGCTGAGGAGGAGTCACAAATATATAGATGACCGTATAAATGCTAACTTTTTTAAACCAGCATTATTGAGGTATAATTGATATCAGAAGATCTTCACATATTTAATGTATACACTATGGTAAGTTTGGGTTGCTAAGTATTTTTATATTTAGTGTTCTTAACTTTTTATTTTGTAATAATTTTACATTTATAAAAAGGTTGTAGAAATAATGTAGAGTGCATATAAACCCTAATGCAGTTATCAAGACCAGGAAGACCAACATTTGGTAAAAGTACAGAATTTCATTTATTTATCCCCTAATGTCCTTTTTTTCCTTTTGAGGATTCAATTCAAGATCCTACACTGCATTTAGTTTTTGCATCTTCTTAAGTCTCCTCCATTCTGTGGCAATTGTCAGTCTTGTCTTCTAGGACCTTGACACTTGATTCGTTATTGGTCAGTTATTTTGTAGAACGTCTCTCAGTTTGAGTTTGATGTTTTCTTATGATTAGATCGAAGTGTTGAATTTTTGACAACCCCACAGAAGTGATGTCGGTACACAATGTGGCTATATCTTATTACTGGTGATACAAATCTTAATTCTTATTTAAGGTGGTATCTTCCAGTTTTCCCCATTGTAAGGTCACTACTTTTCCCTTTGTAGTTAACAAAGGGAATGCCAGTGCTGGCATTATTGATTTCGTTGCTCAAGTTGTTCCAGATTTGTCCATTAAGAGCTCCTCCAGACTGGTTCTTATGTCCTTTTGACATGTGCTGTTCCTTTTTCTTGCTCTTTAGTTTGTGGTACCACAAGATGTTACAGGGTCAGCTTATATTTTTCCCTGGCCCACCTCTGAAATTAGTCACTTTTCCACTGAGCCCCAGTTGCTTTTATTTGGATAATGGCATTTAGAAACGAAGTTCTGGGTGCTAGGTGTGTTAAACACCATTGCCCCTTGGTAATCTCAACGGACAGAACTAGGAAATACATGTATGTCTACCAACCCACACATGTACACACATCTATACTAATTTCTTTGTTAGTGAAGTCCAGGCATCTGTATTACAAGAGATTGAATGGAGAAGAGGAAGGGAATGCAAACTGTAGTTAAGATGTATCTAGGTCAGCAGCTCTCAAAACTTCTGATCTTATGACCCTTTTACTCTTTTAGAAAATTATTTTTTTTAATGTTTATTTACTTTTTGAGCGAGAAAGAAACAGTGTGAGCGGGGGAGGGGCAGAGAGAGAGAGGGAGATACAGAATCTGAAGCATGCTCCAGGCTCTGCATTATCAGCATAGAGCCCGACATGGGGCTCGAACCCATGAACCGTGAGATCATGACTTGAGCTGAAGTTGGACATTTAACCAACTGAGCCACCCAGGCACCCCATGACCTTACTCTTAAAAAATTTTTGAGTGCTCCCAGTAACTCTTGTTTATTTGGTTACTTATATCATATTTTGCCATTTTAGAAATTAAAACTGAGAAATAAAATTTTATTTATTTATAAAAAATCGAGTTACAAAGTTAATGTAGAACATAGTTTTACAAAATTATATGGGCAGATCATTAGCTAACTGTTCCCCATCAATTGCAGTATTTTTTCTGTCTCCTAAACAGAGGCTGTCTTTCTTTTTTAATTGTTTTTTTGAAGTGTAGTTGGCACACAATGTCACATTAATTTCAGGTGTATAACATAGTGATTCTTAACTCTGTATGTTACATTATGCTTACCACAAGTGTAGCTGTCATCTGTCACCATACAATGCTATTATAACACCACTGACTATATTCCCTATGCTGTACCCTTTATCCCTGTTACTTATTTCATAACTGGAGCCTGTACCTCCCACTCGCCATCACCTATTTTGCCCAGTCCCCCACCTCTCTTCCTGCTGTCAGTCACCATTTTTGTCTCTGATTTATGGATCTGTTTCTGCTTTTTTGGGTTTGTTTGTACATTTGTTGTTTAGATTTCACATAGAAATGGAATCATGTGATATTTTTCTTTGATATATTTCAGTTAGCATAGTACTCTATAGGTCTATCCATGTTGTTGCAAATGGTACAATCTTATTCTTTTTTATGGCTGAGTAATACTCCATTGTCTATGCATGTAGCACATCTTCTTTATCCATTTATGTATGGTTACTTCTGTATGTTGGCTACTGTAAATAATGCTGCGGTAAACATAGGGGTGCATATATCTTTTCAAGTTAGTGTTTTTGCTTTCTTTGGGTAAATAGCCAGTAGTAGAATTACTGGATTGTAAGGTATTTCAGGGTTTTTTTTTTTTGTCTTTTTTTTTTAGTTTTTAATTTTTTGAGGAACCTCCATACTCTTCCACAGTGGCCACACCAATTCATATTTGACCAACAGTACACAGGAGTTTTTTTCTCTCCACATCCTCACCAGCACTTGTTATTTCTTATCTTTTTGATTCTAGCCAGTCTGACAGATGGAGGTGATATTTCCTGGTGATTATGATTTGTATTTCCCTGATGATGAGTGAGCATCTTTTTGTGTCTGTTGGCCATCTGTATGTCTTAATTGGAAAAATGTTTATTCAGATCCTCTGCCCACTTTCTAATTATTTATTTTTTGTTCTTGTTTTTATGGTATTGAGTTGTAGAAGTTCTTTATATACTTTGGATATTAATCCCTTATCAGAAAGATCTTTTGTAGATGTCTTCTCCCATTCCATAGATTGCCTTTTCATTTTGTTGATAATTTCTTTTGTTGTGTAAAAGATAATTTCTTTTGGTGTAATCCTAATAGTTTATTTTTGCTTTTATCTTCCTTGCCTGAGGAGACATATCTAGAAAAATGTTCCTTTGGCCAACTGATGTCACAAAGGTTACTGCCTTTCTTGTATGAGTTTTACAGTTTCACACCTCACATTTAGGTCTTTCATCCCTTTTGAGTTTATTTTTGTGTATGGCGTAAGAAAGTGGTCCAGTTTCATTCTTTTGCATGTAGCTGTCCAGTTTTCCCAGCACCATTTGTTAAAGAGACCGTATCTCCTCCATTGTATATTCTTGTCTCCTAGATTAATTGACTATATGAGTGTGGGTTTATTTCTGGGCTCTATTCTCTTCCATGGATTTATGTGTCTGTTTTTGTGCCAGCACCATACTGTTTTGATTACTACAGCTTTGTAGTATATCTTGAAATCTGGGATGGTGATATCCCTAGCGTTGTTCTTCTTTCCCAATGTTGCTTTTCATAGTCAGGGTCTTTTGTGGTTCTGTATACATTTTAGAATTATATGTTCTAGTTCTGTGAAATTAGAATTTGTTTTACAGTTAGATAAATCTGTATATTATCTGGCTTATTGTAACGTAACTGGATTCTCATATTTGCTAATACATTCAGTCTGTGGTGACATCACATGTTAGCTTCTGGAAAATGGCACTCTGTACTCAGGAAAGCAAAAAAGAAAAAAAGTATTATTATGAGAGTATTTTTGATCTCATGACCACCTGAAAGGGTGTCAAGGACCTTCAGGAGTCCCTGGACCACACTTTGAAAATCATTGGTAAAGATTTACTGAAATTCTTACAAAATGAAGGTACATATATACTGGAAGGATGGATTCGGAAGAACTTCCATGAAGAACAGGAGAGAACTTAAATCATGATGTTATGGTAGTTGAAAGAAAGGAATGTCCAGGTAGGATGGGGGTGGGTCAGCACTGTTTCAGGTAAGATAGCTTGATTGGAGCACTTCATCTACTTCATCTTATAGTTATCTCTAATTTATAAGTTGCTAGTTTACCAGCCAAAATACAGATTTACAGTAAGAAATACAGAGAAACAGACTACAGTGTTTGCTGTAAACTGGATCCCTGAACCTTTCAAAACCAGAAGATAACTGTGGACTTCCTCAAAACCCTGGCAAATGTAGCTCCTTTCAAAATTTTGAATGCAATCGTGGGTCAGGCAGAAGGGAGAGTTAAGAGTTCATGACTCACACAAAGGCCTATTCCTTCAGTACACCGCTTCCCCTCCTTGACCTAATCTGTGACTCTGTGAGCTTGGAATTAGAAATACTCCTGTTGACCAGTTACATTGAACTGTTCTTGCCAAAACTATCCTGGAAATAGACACAATATATACATCCACACACACAGAAACACTCTTGGTCTTAACTTTCTCTTTTTCTGGACTCCATGAATATTCCCCCTCAATATTGCTAGCATTCTTTCTTTAGGCAGTATGTTTGCAGTGTAGTTAATTGTGATTTCATTTTCCTTCATTCAAACACTTGTTATATTTGTAGTCACCTTGATTTAATTTGTTTCCTAGGCAGTACTTTGGAACAGTTCCCTTCTAGTGATAAACACATCCTTTTTATATGGATATGTACTACTTTTACTCTCAGAATAATCATCTCTCTAAATTTTGGAGCAGTTATTTTGCCTATATTCTTTCTTTTTTTTAAGTTTATTTATTTTTGAGCGAGAGAGCACATGAGTGGGTGAGGGGCAGAGAGCGAATCCCAAGCAGGCTCCACACTGCCAGCGTGGAACCTGATGCAGGGCTTGAACCCATGAACCACAAGATCATGACCTGAGCTGAAACCAAGAGTCGGATGCTTAACTGACTGAGCCACCCAGGTGCCCCTATTTTGTCAATATTCTTATCACAGATTATTCTTTGTAAAAATTTGTCCATAAGAAGAAGGAAATTGTTAGAAAAATTTTGGTTTACAAGAAATGACTTTATAGGGGAACTATAAGTGTGCTTTTAGGCAGAGAAAACGCAGCTGGTGGAATAAGGAAAATTATTTTAGAGAGGCAGTGAAGCAGTAGAGCCTTGGAGATGGATAGGAACAGAGTCAGCACAGAGTAGAGAGGAAATTGAAAATTGAACATATGGCTCCAGATATGGAGAGGAGGAGTGGTAAGGACAGATACTTCTGCCAAATGACCTACATCTTTTCTGTAAAGTAGATCATCTAGAATCTAGAAAGCTGAGCTGGGGAGATTATAGTTGATACCACCGGCAACAAGGGGCTATTATTGATTCCTCACTAGGGATATGACAAGAAAACAGTTTTATATTAATTTTTTCATGGGAGACTATATGGGGGAGATGATAATATCCTAAAGCAGCAAATTTGATAAAGTTAATTAGAGTGAAATGGATGTTGCTGAATAAGGATGGTAAGATACGGAGAATAAGGAGAAGGAAGAGTCCAAAATGATAGTAAGGGACTCACCTTCTTTCCTGGGAGCTGTGGGTATTGGGTAGACTAAAATAGGCAACCAAATGAAATATTTGCTCATTGTATACTCTGTCTGGTAACATATTTTAGTAAATTTCACATTTGTCATATTAACTTATTAGCATTATTGAGTCTGGAAGAAAGAAGTTGGGAAGGGTAGCAGGTTTGGAAGGAAAAAAAATAAAAGGGGGATACATAGATAAACCTGCAGCTCTGATTAAGTCTTTCATTTCATCCATGAAGCCTTTTGCAGTTATTTCCAATCTCATTAAGTTTTCCCTTTGATTCCTGCCTTTATTCCCTGTACCATTCATTTAGGTTGAGCCTGACATGTGCTGTCTTGAATTGCTAGGTTGTTTTTTTATTTTTTATTTTTTTATAATGCATCAAAACTCCCCATGTACATTTTTAAGGAGTAAAAAATGGAGAAGGAGACCTTATGCTTAGAATATATTCTCAATATCTAGAATTATGTTATGTACACATTAGAATTTTAGTAAATTTAAAGCTTTTGTTGTATTATTTTAGACTGAGTTTAGCACACAACAAGCACTTAATAGCTGTTGCATGAGTAAGTAAAGCTATTATGAGAAATACCGAAGAAGAATATCTTACTTGCAGATATCAAGATAAGATACAAGAGCATGAAATAGTTAAATATGTAAGTAGGATCATTTGTTTATTTTGGGGCCAGGAATGAAATAAGTTTTGAAAAAGAGTGGTTCTGGATTCTGGTGTTGAGTTACTAGTGATCATGGGAATCAAAGGAAGGATTTTTTCAGTGTACAGAGACCTCTTTATATTTAAGGTTAGAATGAAATGAGAAAGATCAAAAGATGAGGAAAACAAGGTAATTAAGGGATACATTTTAGAAGTAGTAATAAAGAACCAGCTTTGAGCTGTGGCAAGGGGTTGGAAGCATGACACTATAGGACTCTACCTCTTCTAAGGGTGTTGTGGAAGAAGTTAGAGGAGTATGGAAGTAGATAGGGTAGTCCTGAGTCTCAGAGTGGGAGGCCTAGAGAGGGCTTCAAGTTTAGGTAGAGAAATGCCTGGATTTAGTCCTATCTTTTGAAAGAAGGGTAGTTAAGGCTGATTGATGGTTTGATGCTATTTCTGGATTGGTAGTGAGGACAGCATTGAAATTCAGGTCTCAAATGCAGGTATGAAGTTGTACATGGGACAAGGTAGAATGGTAAAGCTTAAGTGACGAGGAAGAAACCAGAGTTTTTATTTTGTTTTTTTATCTGACATATTTCTTAGTTCGTTGATTTTCTTGATGCTTTAATGAGTATATCTGAAAAATCCAGCAAACCATTCTCTTTATATATCATGTATTTGCTGATGCTTGCTTTGATTAATTATACTTTGGTTTATTTTAGATGAAAAATAACACTAAAAGTTTGATTTTCTTGTAAAGACAGTTCTCAAGGAAAGAATAGACAACTTAGGGATGATTATTGTCTCTTTTGTCTTGCTTAAAAAAGTTTCATGTTTTTATTGATTATGGTTGTCTTACAAAGAAGACTTAACTTTTCTCAGATTTTTTTGCAACTGACTCAGCTTACCTCCATCTTTTCTCAGCACCTTAGGCTGGATCAGTATACTTTAGTGTGTTATTATGTTATATATAGAGGAGATTACTTTATTCCATTAATGAGTAATAAGCCTGTTGGTGCACTCTAAAAATGTAATTTCCTGTGTGCCTGACATTCACAATGTTTTGATCCATTGATACTTCTAGGTTTGAGTCTGCTTTCGTATATTAAAACTGTTCCTTATAATAAAAAAAATGCTAGTACAAATACCATTTTCTATATATGTGGAAATAACTGAAAGGCTTAGATACATTTATTAATCTTTTTCACTCTTTGGTTTGTGAATATCTGGTAATTACAGGATTTATTTGTGAATTTGTCTTCTACTCTACTTGGCACTTTGGCTAAAAAGGATTCCTGTTTCTTAGTGCTGCATGCTACATTTTCATGGTTTCTTTGCAGTGTAGAAACTGACAGAAATGTTGGAACTACTTTTTCGTGCCCCTGCAAAATGGGACAGAGCCATTCAGCAACTGGTTACATAGTCTGTAATCATTCTTCTATCTCACACCGAACCCAAGTCGTTAGTTATATTCAGTACACATCACTTCAGTGGTGGGAACATGTTTGTATTCCAAAGACTTGTTGGTGGTGATTTTACCATTTTATTTTATGTTCCAAATAATGATACCAAAATAAGCCTTAAGAATGTTCACTACTATTATTCTATAACTTGATAGAAAGAATTATTAACTAATCATTAACCTCCTGTTTTTGTGCCAAGCTTCTCCTTGATTTATGATTCTTATACTGCCTGCACTTCAGGAATTTATGAAAGCTTCCAATTCCTTATTTTGTCAGCCTGAACCCTAGCTTATGTTGCATTTTCCTCATGAACCCTTTCTACATAGCTATATTTTCCAACTTTCCACTGACTCTGTAAGATGTTTATAATCTTGTGCACCATTTTTTTAGTGTATTTTTTGAAAAATGTAACCACTAATACATTGAATTTCCTGGATTATTATTAAGGAGTTGTTGTTTTACTTTAGCTTATAAAGAACAGAAGTTTATTTCTCCTGATTATGGAGGCTGTAAGTCCAGGATCAGGGTGCTAGCCTGGTAGGGTAGGGGCCCTCTTCCAGGTTGTACATTTATTGGACATTTATGGTTGTACATTTGTTGTAATGGTTGTACATTTATTGTAAGGACACTTCTTGTGTTCTTACATGGTGGAAAGGTCAGGATGTGTAATATATTTCAGAGGCTGTTGAGCGGTTTTTAGTTTTAAGATTCTGTTTTCATTTCAAGGATAGATTGAAAATGTAGTATTAAAGAATGGATGACTGAGGATCTTCAGTTGTGATGAGAATTGACATTACCATTATTGATCTAAGAACCTTGGTGCGTTTTTGTTTTAGAACAAGCACCTCTTTTCATATCTGTGAAAACAGAGCTGAAGATGGAATAATGTTGACATCTTAATGTTTCTTGTAGCATTTATTTGTTGTGTAATTAGTATCCTGTCTTATACATAGCAGTGACCTAAAGTTATATGCAGTTCTATAAACATCCTTATTTGGTGATGATTTAATGTACAGGTCAGGAAAATACAGGCTAAGCTAAGATACTGTCATTGTTGAGTTTACAGATAATTAAATTTTCATTTTTTGACCTTTCTTTTGATGTGGATTATCTTTTTTTTTTTTAATTTTTTTTTTTTTAACGTTTATTTATTGTTGAGAGACAGGGAGACACAGAGCGTGGGCAGTGGAGGGGCAGAGAGAGAGGGAGACGCAGAATCTGAAGCAGGCTCCAGGCTCTAGGCTCTGAGCTGTCAGCACAGAGCCCGATGTGGGGCTCGAACTCACGAGCTGCGAGATCATGACCTGAGCTGAAGTCGGTCACTTAACCAACTGAGCCACCTGGGTGCCCCTGATGTGGATTATCTTTTAGGATTTTTGTGTTGTTTTCATATTTTGTATATCAAGAGAAAGCCTCCTGTGAAGTCTAAACACTCCCTTCGTCCTCCAGTATTTTACTGAATTTTCGAATTAGGCCCCTTTTTGTGCTTTTAATTAATTTCATCAGTTTCCTTAAATATGGGAATGAAATTGATGTTAGTGTGTCCTGACTTCTGCTTTATTCTGTGGTCTGATAATCTTTTCCCAGAATGTCTTTAATATTCTCTTCCAGATAGATTTTTGTAAAATCTTGGCTTATTTCTCAGTTTGTATACTCTTGATTCTTAGTACTGTATTGCCTGTTAATGAACTCTTCAACACATTATTTACTTACACACACACACACACACACACACACACACACACACAATCATTTTGGAAACACCTATATGTAGGCTTAGTAAAGGATTAACCGTGCAGTGGCTTTGTCACAGTGGACTTTTTGTTTATTTGTAAAATTGACTCTTTTTTTTTTTTTAACAGATAAGTGTAAAGCAGGAAATTACTTTTACTGATGTGTCTGAGCAACTGATGAGAGACAAAAAGCAAATCAGAGAGCCAGTAGACTTACAGAAAAAGAAGAAACGGAAACAACGTTCTCCTGCAAAAGTAAGAGAATATATTAAGGTGGTGGTCCCTAACCTATTGATTCCAAACTGTTGGTTAATCTTATGGGCAGGAACCTAGCTGGATTATAAAGCAGACAAAAATTTCACGTGGCTTCGTAAAGTTGGAATGTTGTATCGGGAGAATGGGATGCATGTCTGCATGGAGGTGGTGGGCGATTGGTTTCAGTTTTTCCACTTTTTTCACCTTATCTTTTTTTCTAAAAACAAACTTTTCTTTTTCCATGTCTCTCTTTTCTGCGCTTGCTGCTCATTCATATTAATATTACAATTTCAAGAAAATTAACCAGTTACTCATCAGGGAAATGTGGGATACCTGTACTACAATGTAAACTCCATGCCTGGAATAGTAGGCATTTTAGACCCTTAATAAATACTTGATGGGTAAATGATGGATTGGTAAATAAGTGACCTAGTAAATACTAGTAGTAATTGTCTGCTCTTTTTCCTCTTCAGTACAGTAATAGTTGACTATAGGTGACATTTTGGTATTCCTAAGAAGTATCTGAACTTTGAGCGGTATGTTTATATCTTTATAGTTAACTTTTCAAATTCTGTTTTCCCTCATATAGTGAAGAAGGATTTTTTTAATAAGGTCATATTATAATATGACCTAATTTTGATGGCTACTTGTTTTTGCATTTGTGATTTAGGTAATCATTATTTATATATTTTGTCTATTTTTGGACTCCGTGATATGCTAGAGCCAGCTTTGTATATAAAGATTAATAGATTGAACTTCCTGATTTTTTAACAGTGTGTAAGTGATTTTTACATTGAAGTTCTTAATGGTTTTTATAAAGATGTCTTTTGATACATCATACTATATTCGGGGATTGCTGTGTTGTTGGAAGTTGTGTTCTCATTGCCTTCATTTTAAATCATGCCACACTTAAAATATTTGGGTATAGATCTTTGTGTGTTACTGAGTCAGAGGGCTTGAATTTTTAAAAAGGGTTCTTCACAGTATCACTCCTTCCAGAAATGTTGTACCAGTTACATTGCTACCTACAGTGGACCTGATGTGTGTCTGTCTTTACTCTCAAGTGTGAGACCTTTCTTTTTTGTAGCTTAAAGTGGACATCTCATTATAGTTTAAATTTTGGTTTATTACTGGCCATACTAAACTTTTTTCCTGCCATAATTATTGGCATTTTATATGTTTTCATGTTTTGTGAAATCCCTCCTGTTTTCCTTCCCCTTCTTTTCTGGGGGTTAATTTTTTCCCCAGTGATTTATATGATACTTTTTTCCCCCACATTAATGAATGAATCAAGTTCTTCATGTATAGAACAATACAGGGTTTTGGGAAAAAATTAATTTATAAAATTGCAATAGAGATTATGTTACTTTGGGTTCACTGCCACTCTATGGGGAATAAAGTCTTTTTAAAAAAACATGATTTGTGTAAGTTCTACATTCTCCTTGACATTGCCATCTTTTTTCCTGGTGCTATTGAGTGTAATGTATTCTGAAATTCTGACTAAAACTCAGATTGTTATCTTCTAGTAGGATGTTATTTGGAATCTTTATTTGGTGATATGTTCTAGGTGTTTGTAAATACAGATCAGAGTTTTAGAGGTTTTAAGCTATTTTGCTTGTCTAATTTGTAGGTAAACTCATTTATAATGTATTGTAAGTATATGTGTATGTACTTGCTAGATAAAGGATTTGGCCTATTTTACGTATATTACATACAAGAAAATGTTTTGGAAAGGTCTTTTTAGGGAATTCTTAGGAGAGTGAAATAACCAGAAATAATACATGGGAGATGAGGGTTTGAGAATAACAAAAACAATAAGAAAAACAGTAATTTTTTATTTTTATTTTTTTTAACATTTTTTAAAATTTATTTATTTATTTTGAGAGAGAGAGAGGAAGGGCAAGTGGGGAGAATTGTCTTGACACGTTACATGTAACAGAGAATGGTTTTGGATGGTTTTTAACATTGGTCTGAAGTCTCCAGATGAATAATTTTTGCATCTGGAGTCTTAGAACTTTGAGCTGAGGCAGAACCAGTGTGTTATTTTACATTTTCTCAAGTTTGTTTTAAAAAATTTGCACATAATATTTTTCATTAAAGTAACTGTTTCTGCCTTTTTATAAGAAGAGAAAGAAAAGGTTATCTCGTGTTTATAAGTGAAAGTGTTGTTTGTTTTAAATTCCTTAAAAACAGTTTTAAGTTTCTCAAAGAACTATAACTTGTTGTGCTTAGAGGACTCCACTTTCCCCTAAAACCTTTCCCAGATCTTGAATTTTGTTATTATGAATATTTTTAGTGTGTGCCACCATTGTGTCATATTAGATTGGGGATCTTGTATAGGAAATATAACTAATGTGGTAGACTTTTAGTTAAAATATTAGAGCTTCTACATCCCTATAATTGTGGCTCCTTTCAAGGTAAGCTTTGTAGTGAGAAGTACTGTATTGTTATGTCATGTTTAGCTGCTGTGGATTTGAAGCAATAATTGCTTTCTAAGCCTTTATCATATGGCAAAGCATTGTCATCTTAAAAATTGAAAATTGCTAAAATGCACTTGGCAACATCTTTGAAGAAGAAGAGGGTAGTCAAACTAAGGAATGTTAGCTAGGTCAAGTTATTTGGTACTATCCTGGATTAAGCTGTTTTATGAAAGTAAGTTCCCTACATAATAAAATCTTGCCCCTTTTAAATGCCAAATTTAATTTAATTTTAACCACTTCATTGGAAATTTTTAATGTGTTTTCTTTTTAAATATAACGCATTTGAACTATAATGTCTAGTCTAATGTCTATGTTGATGTAAATGTTTACAAAACTTGTATGTATTCTAACGAAGCCCTTTGGGAGGACTTGAGATATTAGGGCTTTTTCCCCCTTACCCTGAAAACTCCTGGCTGGTAGACTTTAAGTATTTTTTGACTGCTTATACTTGCTCATTGTCTCATTTTTTTAATGACATGCTATTCATTTTTACATTGCTATACTTAGTTCCATTGCCCCTTTGAATCTTTTTCTGTTTTGTTGTGGATTAGGACTATGGAGAACTGAAGTTATTAGAAATGTGTGAAAAGTCTTAGTAAACTTAATTCATTCTCAGTACATTCATGTTAGTGGGTGTCCTCCTGGCTGTCATTAGAATCCCCTATAGGGCTTTTCCAGTTAAAAAAATTTTTTCTTAAGTTTATTTATTTCAAGAGACAGTGGGGGACGGGTAGAGAGAGAGAGGGAGAGAGAGATCCTAAGCAGGCTCCACACTGTTAGCACAGAGCCTGTTGCGGGGCTTGAATTTACAAACTGTGAGATCATGACCTGAGCTGAAACCAAGAGTCGGATGCTCACCCAGCTGAGCCACCCAGGCACCCTGCCCTGGCTTTTCCAGGTTTAAATACCCAGGCCTCATCCCTGGGGATTCTTGTTGTGGGGCTTTCCATTTGTACTTTAAAAGAGTCCAAGGCAATTGTGATTTATGTTTAAGCTTGGGAATCTCAAGTCTTAATACTAGAAGTTTCTGAACAAATGAGATATTACTTTGATACTGACTTGTTATGTGAATCAGGAAGTAACATTTCACACCACAAAGTTTTTATGAGGATTATTGAGTTAACATCAATGAACTCTAAAAATCTTAATTTTAAAAAAATTTTTGACGTTTATTTTGAAAGCGAGTGAGAGCAGGGGAGGGACACGGAGAGAGGGAGAATCTCAAGCAGATTCCACCTGGTCAGTGCACAGAGCCCAACGTAGGGCTTTAAACCCATGAAACCGTGAGATCATGACCTGAGCCAAAATCAAGAGTCAAGTACTTAACTGACTGAGCCACCCAGGCACCCCTGTTTATTTGTTTTTGAGAGGGAGAGCACAAAGGTGGTTGGGGCAGATAGAGAGGGAGACAGAATCCCAAGCAGGCTCTGTGCTGTGCCCAAAGTGGGGCTCTAACACACGAATTGTGAGATTATGACCTGAGCTGAAATCAAGATTGGAAACTTAATGGACTAAGCCACCCAGCTGCCCCTAAGAATCTTTTTCAGTAAAATATAACAATATTATCTTAATTCAGTATTGTATACATTTTATAGGTCTTTTCAAATGTCTTAGTAATTGAATGAGATAGAGCAGAGTACTTTTAATTGCTTCTTTATTCTGAAATGTATCTCCTTTTTCATTCATTCTCTCAGCAAACAATTTGGTTGCCTATTATATGCCAGAATCTCTTACCAAGTGCTGAAGAAGGGAACTATGTTTGTTACAATACTTTAGGTGCTCTGCGTAGAAATTGATTATTCAAAGTTATGTTGAACTCAGAAAGCATACAATATTCCACAAATCACATAGATTGTAAATATAGAGAATCCTTTCTCAGCAATTTATTATAAAACCATTGGTTCCCAGAAAAGATTTGTGATTTTGGTATCAAAAAGATCTTAAATTATATAAAATTGAGAAAACTTAATTAAAGGGGACAGAGAAATAGATATTACCAGGCATTTCTCATACTTTCTTCTACGCGTTAACTTGATTGTGGAAGAAGTGGTGTTGAAGCTGAAGAACTGCTTATAAGACCAGGAATAGAAGTACAGAATAGTATTTAAGAGAAAAATGAAGAGGAACATTAGTAAAAGAAGTATTAATATTTTATTTCTCTCATTTCCCAGGGAGTTCTGTATTCTGGATAAATAATTTTCCCATAAAACCAAACCCCCCTAACTTTAAAAAATATTTTGATGTAAACCTTTCTTTAAAAACTGTTGCACATTTTTTTTTGCCTAGTATTTAGGAAACCTGAGAGAAATGACTCTTTCTAAAACTCATGGTTATTATGCTGAGCATTAGTTATTGTACCATACTTACAAGATAGTGAATTTCATGTTCTGGCACTATCAGAAGCTTGTCATTTTAAATTATTGTTTATTTTTTTATTTTAGAGAAAGAGAATCTTTTCTTTTTTTTTTTTTAATGTTAACTTATTTTTGAGAGAGAGAGCAGGGAAGGGGCGGGGCGGGGGGCAGAGGATCCAAAGCTGGTTTTGTGCTGACAGCAGTGATGCCAATTCGGGGCTCAAACTCATGGACCGTGAGATCATGATCTGAGCTGAAGTTGGATGTTTAACTGAGCCACCCAGGTGCCGCCCCGAAAGAGAGAATCTTAAGCAGACTCCATACTCAGTATGAATCCTGACACAGGGCTTGATCCCATGACATGGCCTGAAAAGCTTTTCATTTTAAAATGAAATTTGTAATATATAAAATCTAGTATGGAGAGATAGTAAAAATCTGAAGAATCAAAGTGACAGTGTGAGGGTGGGATATCAGAGATAACCAGGATGGTCAAGATGTTGTGGTGGTTATTGCTGTGTTATTTTGTCGTATGTCTTTGAAATTGCACTATTCTTTTATTTCTAATAGGATTTGAAGAATAAAGAGATTTTTTAATTAATTAATTATTTTTAATGTTCTGTTTTATTTTATTTTTTTTAATTTTATATATGAAATTTATTGTCAAATTGGTTTCCATACAACACCCAGTGCTCATCCCAAAAGGTGCCCTCTTCAATACCCATCACCCACCCTCTCCTCCCTCCCACCCCCCATCAACCCTCAGTTTGTTCTCAGTTTTTAACAGTCTCTTATGCTTTGGCTCTCTCCCACTCTAACCTCTTTTTTTTTTTTTTCTTCCCCTCCCCCATGGGTTCCTGTTAAGTTTCTCAAGATCCACATAAGAGTGAAACCATATGGTATCTGTCGTTCTCTGTATGGCTTATTTCACTTAGCATCACACTCTCCAGTTCCATCCACGTTGCTACAAAAGGCCATATTTCATTCTTTCTCATTGCCACGTAGTACTGCATTGTGTATATAAACCACAATTTCTTTATCCATTCATCAGTTGATGGACATTTAGGCTCTTTCCATATCTTGGCTATTGTTGAGAGTGCTGCTATAAACATTGGGGTACAAGTGCCCCTATGCATCAGTACTCCTGTATCCCTTGGATAAATTCCTAGCAGTGCTATTGCTGGGTCATAGGGTAGGTCTATTTTTAATTTTCTGAGGAACCTCCACACTGCTTTCCAGAGCGGCTGCACCAATTTGCATTCCCACCAACAGTGCAAGAGGGTTCCCGTTTCTCCACATCCTCTCCAGCATCTAGAGTCTCCTGATTTGTTCATTTTGGCCACTCTGACTGGCGTTGTTCTGTTTTATTTTTGAGAGAGAGTGTGAGCAAGGTAGGGACAGAGAGAGACACACACAGAGTCGAAAGTAGGCTCCAGGCTCCGAGCTGTCAGCACAGAGCCTGATGTGGGGCTCAAACTCATGAGACATGAGATCATGACCTGAGCCGAAGTCGGACGCCTAACCAACTGAACCACCCAGGCATCCCAGAATAAAGAGAATTTTAGAAGATCTCATTCTCCACCCCCACTTGCAGTGAACTGACTCACAACAGATGAGAAACTTAAACTATCACCTCTACATTGTCTTTTGGTTTTTGTTGGTGTAGAAGATGGTTTACATTGATTTAAGAATGTATGATGGGGCACCTGGGTAGCTCAGGGCTCAAGTCATGATCTCAAGATTTGTTTTGTGGTTTCAAGCCCTGCATCAGGCTCTGTGCAGACAGCATGGAGCCTGCTTGGGATTTGTTGTCCTTTCCCTGCTCTCTCACTTGCTCTCTCTTTCAAAAATAAACATTTAAAAAAAAAGAATGTATGATAAAATTTACAATCACTAGCTTAAAATATGCCTTAATACTTTTAATAGTACGTAGCAGATAGAAAATGGAGAAAATCATGTCTGTCTTTTCGGACAGTAAAACTTTTTCACTGAGGGGTGTCTATATCTACTAATGGACCATGAGATTAAGAAAGCGGATTAATTGAGGAGTTCCATTCAGTTTTGAAATTTTTTACTGAGAAATTCTCTCTTAAATTTATAAACAGCTAAGAAAAATATGTTGAGTATTGTTTGGACTCTTACTAATTTCTCTATTCATGATAAAGCCCAATTGCTTGGTCTGTATAATATGCCATATTTCTCCAAAAGCGGGAGTGACAGGAAGCACGATAAAGCATGTGACGATATTATAGGAGGCATTTTAGGACTTACACCTTGAAATCTAAAATCTTTGGTTGTAATCGTGTTCATATGTTGAGGGGGAAAAGAAAAGCAAAAATATTTTATGGTACTGGGTTAGTAGCAAATGGGACTGCTAATCTCTAAGGCAGACACATTTAACTGGTAGATCGCCTTCAATGAAAAGATCTTGAAAGATTGTGAACAAGAACAGAAGCCACATTTATACCAAGGAAGAAAATTTTTCGTATATTAATGTGCCATTTCTTTTCACTAAGGGACTTTTGTTCTTGGCATACCCACCTCTCTGGCGCTGTTCAGTAACTTTGAAAAATTGAAAGGCATCACTTTTGGCAGAAATTTTTAAAAAGAATAAAGTGGTGAGCTGTGAGGATGTTTCGTATGGGTAGCAGGTAGCCACGTCATTGGACATTTATAGACTCACTATGTTCCAGACACCATTTTGGATACTGGGGCTATAGTGATGAGTAAAACAACAAAATTACATGGTTTTATTTAAAACAGATTACAAATTGGAAGAGCCACTGGAATTCTGAGGCAAGATGAATTTTACTCAGTATCTTTTATACAAATATGTTTGTTATTCTGGCCTAAAAAAAGAAAAAAAAATTAAATATAAAATGTCCAAGAATTTTTCTTTGAATTTAAAAATATGCTAGATTTTTCAGTTTTCTTATTCACAAGTCAGTGTTAGCTGTTTCATCTATAAAATCCACCTTAATAAAAGGCAGCACTACCTCCAATGCCAGAAAACAATGACCTGGGACTCCTTAACTCTTCATAAAAGGGCTTTGTACAGTCAGGGATGACATCCGTTTCACATTAAGTAACTTGGGCCAGATTGGTTCCTTACAGAGCCTTTCCTTGCAGTTGCTATGCCACCGAAAGCTATTGAGCTGCCATGGGTTTTGGCACTTGGATCTTTGTATTTGTTATCAACATATGTGGAAAAATACCTGGTGCTATCTTGGTTTTGGTTATGTTTTATATAAAGTGCTTAACATCTTTTTGTTATTTATTTTATGTTCGAGATATTTTGAATCTTGTTTTAAAAGATTTTGTGTGGGTTTTTTTTGTTTTTGTTTTGTTTTGTTTTGCCCAGTGTTAACTTGCATATTATTTTGTGACTTGGAGGGGTCAAAAAATTTTAAACTGGCCAGAGATGAAGCTTTCTCTTCTTACTGACTCTCATCAGGAAGCTGTGACACCCACTTCCATTTTTGTGCCAAATGTTTCTCTTTATGACTCTGGTGCATAAGACTTTGAAGCTTTGTTGACCACATTGGCAGTTTGCCCAGAACCCAAATATCCTGTGTAATTTGCATGATAATTACCATTGATTTACATACAGTACAGGCTGAGTTGTCTTCCTGAATTTAAAGTAAAAAAATGTTTTAAAAAATTAAAGCCTTTCCCCTCTTACCTCTCCTGTTTTCTAGGTTTGAGAAAGGGTCATAGCTGTGTTTACAGGCCCTAATCAGTTTCCACAGGCCTTTGTATTTCCTAAGATGTTACATAGATTGTTGTACCCTATGTGGGACACAGTTTCATAGTTCCACTCTATATGCCCCCACCTCCAGTATTGTTTCCCTCTTACTTGCTGTGCTTCTCCTGATCTGATCTCCTACTAGTTTCTTATCTTCACATCATATTCTGCTATCTCATTTCTTCTCACTAATGAAAAAAAAAAAAAAGATTATTTATTTTTACTCTGCTGTGTGTCCGATGAGTCAGTTTAATGTTGCATGTGGAACAAATGATTGATAAATTGGAATACATGAAACCCAAAGGTGAGCTGCTCTCTGGCCCTGCCCAAACCAGGCCCGTAATAGTCTCAACCTCACGAAGCCCAGGAAGATAAGGTTGATTTCTTTGTCACCCATCTTCTTTCTCCATAGCCGTTCTGATTTATTTATCCAATAAATGTTTTTAGGAATGTGCTCAACAGTAGCTTAGCAGTCTTAGAATAAATAACCTTAGACATCCTAGACTGAACCAGACTCGAAATTCTATGCTGGATGACTTGAAAACTTAGATTGCTCTTTTTCTCTTCTTTAAAAAAGGGGGGGGGGGGGAGGGGGAATGCAACAGGTAGCATTTATATAGTTCAGAAGAGCGTTTAAGTATAAACAGTGTAGAGTCCCCCTCCCACTTTATCTCCTCTCTGCCAAGTTCCCGCCATCACAACCAAGGCTACTATACATGTTTTATGTGTACCCTTCTTAAATATTATGCATATACAAATATATATCTTTGTATGTACTTTTTTATATACAAAAATATGCAGAATTGTGTACAAAATTCTAAACCTTGAA
The DNA here is from genome assembly GCF_014898765.1 of Herpailurus yagouaroundi. NCBI lineage: Eukaryota > Metazoa > Chordata > Mammalia > Carnivora > Felidae > Herpailurus > Herpailurus yagouaroundi. Next base: position 71,486,370 of record NW_024412403.1, on the reverse strand, counting down.
TATTTTACTTAATAAATCCTGGAGCTTTTTCCATATAAATATATAGAGAGTTTTCTCATTTTATGTTACAACCACATAACATTAAATTGTATTCATTTTCCATGATTTATTTAACCAGTCCTATGCTGATTGATATTTATGCCATATGTATCTAAAACATAAAACTTTTGTCCTATGTTTGTGACAGTTTGAAATTGAAAATAAAGTTATACTCACCCTAGCAGAGAGCACTTAGGGACTCTGTTAGACATCAGCTTTGGAGAAGGGACAGAGTGCTGAGATCTTATTTAACCAAGTTCCAAGGTTTTACTACTAATTTTTACCATTCTGAGTCACATTGTACCTTTCTACAATTAGTGATAACATTATTCTAATAACCTTTTCAAGTTTGGGGGGAAAATGTCATAATTTCTGGTGACCATTGTTTGCATTAAAAGGCATTACCTTGGGGCGCCTGGGTGGCTCAGTTGGTTAAGCATCGGACTCCGACTCAGGTCTTGATCTCACAGTTTGTGGGTTCGAGCCCTGCATCAGGTTCTGTGCTGACCAGCTCAGAGCCTAGAGCCTGGAGCCTGCTTTGGATTCTGTGTCTTTTTCTCTCTCTGCTCCTCCCCCATTCATGCTCTGTCTCTCAAAAATAATTAAACACTTAAAAAACAAATAAAAAAAAATTAAAAGCGTTACCTTTGTATTATGTTTTTAAGACTTCTTTTGTTTTTATCTTTTTTTGTTTTTAACTAGATCCTTACAATAAATGAGGATGGATCACTTGGTTTGAAAACCCCTAAATCTCACGTTTGTGAGCACTGCAATGCTGCCTTTAGAACGAACTATCACTTACAGAGACATGTGTTCATTCATACAGGTATTTCTTGAATTAAAATGGGCCTATGGCCATTAAGAGATTATTATCTTTACTATTTTCATCTTTGTGTAAATGTCATTCATTTCTAAGACTGTAACTAACCAGGTATTTATTTCAAATCAGAGATTTCATAGGCCAGAATATCAGAAGGAAACCAGGAAAACTTTAAATGAGAAAACAATGGGCATGAATGTGCATAATGAATTAATTATAATTATAATTATATATAATATAATTAAACACTTATCTGGCTTAATGTGTTCTTTTCAGTTAGAGAAACTGTTAAAGAATGTATTATTAAAAGCCTATCAACATTTATTTTTCTCTGCAAGACATCCAGATGGAGTTTGAAATAGGAATTTGGGAATCAGATATTAAAAAATGATAATTAAGAACATGACATTATAGAGAGCAGAACTAAAGACTAATCACAGATCCTTGGGGAAACACACTGGACACGTAGGTTAAATTAAAGGATATGGGGTGGGAAGATAGAATAGTAAGGTACGTTTGATGAACTAGGAAATTACAGTATCCCAGAAGCTAAAAGAAGAGACAGTTCCAAGGAGGGTATAATCAGCAATGGCACAACCTTCATAGAGGATAGAGAGGAATATAGAGAACTGAAGAAGAGCTGTTAGAATAAATAGCAAAGAGAGCACGAGTAGCTTTTAAGAAAGCAGAGTATAAGGGTTAAAGCACAAGTGGGTGGTGGAGGATTTGAAACATGGGGTAAACTATTCTATTAAGAAGAAATGGTGAAAAGGAATGAGAGAAAGTAATAAGGTTGGAGTGTTTCAGGATTTCTGGAAAGTTTGTTTGCAAAGGACAGACCTGAAGAATACTTACTAGGAAAGGTTCCAGCAGAGAAGGAATGATTGAAGAGACAAGATTAAAAAAAAAAAAAAAAGGAAAAAGATGTTTGAAAGTTCCCAGAGTCCTGGAGAAAATAATTGAAAGGGCATAAAGTGATAGTTAGCCACAGAGAACAAGGTGGGTGGATCTTCTTTTGGATAAAAAGAAAGAAGAGATGTTTAAGATACCGTAGATAACCTGTAGAGTTCTTTCTAGTCGTCTGATTTTTCGATTGTTTTCTCCTTCCCTCTCTTTCTTCTTTTCTTTTCCTTTCCTTCTCTCTCTCCCTTTCCTTTCCTTTTCCTTTTTTTCAGATATAGAGCAGATTTGATCTCATCTTTCTATGATTGTGAGAATGTGTATTTTCTAATTGTGGGGGGAAAATTGAGGAAATAAAATTCTGTTAAATTAATGAATAGTATAAAAATATTTTATGGATAATTTGGAATTTTCAAGAATTTGGGCTTTCAAGATTTATCTTTCCTCAGAAATAGTAACTATGAACTGTGTTTTATCCAGTAACTAATTTGTGGATGTGAAATTATTTTAAGGTGAAAAACCATTTCAATGTAGTCAATGTGACATGCGTTTCATACAGAAGTACCTGCTACAGAGACATGAGAAGATTCATACTGGTGAGTGTTGCCACCCTTCTTAGGGTCATTAAGTTTATCATTCCAAATATGGGGAAAAATTTTTAACAGATAGCAACTGCTTGCCACTTTTCATCAGTTTTGTTTCTTAAGAGTGTATATCACAGTTTAGATTTTTCCTTTCAATAAATCAATCTTAACTGTTAAGACTTGGCTTTAATGTCCAAGCCCAATAAATTACTTTGAAATAGAATTTCATAATAAAAATATATTTAAATTTTTTTTTTCCAACGTTTATTTATTTTTGGGACAGAGAGAGACAGAGCATGAACGGGGGAGGGGCAGAGAGAGAGGGAGAGACAGAATCGGAAACAGGCTCCAGGCTCTGAGCCATCAGCCCAGAGCCCGACGCGGGGCTCGAACTCACGGACCGCGAGATCGTGACCTGGCTGAAGTTGGACGCTTAACTGACTGCGCCACCCAGGCGCCCCGATAATAAAATATATTTAAAAGGATGTAAGAAGATTTTTGTGAAATAGCTTTTTCCTAAGATGTTTCAAAAGTTTAGGGTTAGGTAATTATCGTTCATATTAATTAGTGGCAAGAAGCAAAATGCCTGAGCCCTAAGATACCACACTTTTTTTCCCTTACTAGTTCATGTATATAGCTTACTGTGTCAAGAGAGTTGTAATCCTTATAAATTGGAGACTTCCAGTTTTTTGGGCTAAGTTGTTAATGATTTAGAAACAAATATTTTAGATCACTTACAAAGGAACCCATACCTTAAAAAGTTAAGTCTTATTTTAGAGCAGGTGTTTATTTGCTTTTATTTTATTTTATTTTATTTTATTTTATTTTATTTTATTTTATTTTATTTTATTTTTTGACAAATGTAAAACCAAGTTTTATATATGACCTTGACTTAGTAGACTGTTAGCTTTTGACTTTGATGTCTATAAGCATGGTGAAAAGTGTTTCTTTAGAATTTATTTCTAGTGTTTTGCCTTTTTGTGATGGAACAAAAGCAGAGTTGGTGAATTGGTATCACTTTGATTCTTAACATTTAAACAGATTTGGGAATGATGGTGATATATGAATATTGAAAATACTAATGTTCTTCATATTTTTCCATATTAAGTAATTAAGCAAGTATCTGCCCAGTGTTGTTATTTTGATGTTTTCTCAAGGTACCTGTAGTACCTATGAAAGGGCATCCTGGACAGTTTGTCATATAAAAGAAGCAACTTCTTCTGCCTAATAACTGCCCTTTCTTTTTGCCCCTAACAAAGAAGCATGAATGTGGCCGGTCTCCTTAAATAAAACTTCCAACTGTGCAGCACATGTATATACTTTAAAGTTCTACTTTTCAGAGATCATTATGCACAACATCCATTTCAGTTTCTTAAGTAAACATGTATTCATCACTTCCAGATGGAAGGGAGTGTAATAGGCACTTTGGGAGAAAGAACAACTTTATTGATTTTATGCAACTTGTAGCCAAATTTATATTTCTGTACAGTAATAAAACCTGATCAGGTAATGACAAACTGCTTAAATAATTTTGTATGTTCTTAATACCTATTAGGTTTTGATGATTTACTCATTCATTCAACAAAAATTTACTGAGCCTTCAGTATTTTTCAGGTATCAGAAATACACAGGCAATATAAGGTAGTTTCCATGAAATTTATATTCTAATGGGAGAGACATACATATAAACAAGCACAGTGTGAGAAGTGTTGTAGAGTTTTATACAACATGCTGTTGTGCCCTTGAGCAAGAGTCAGATGTGTTAGCTATTAAGGGTATATAGGGAAGGGAACACAGAAAAACTGCAGGAGGCTCAGTTGAGAGAGGGGGGGTGGGGGGAAAGAGGGGAGTGTGTGTGTGTGTGTGTGTGTGTGTGTGTGTGTGTGTGTGTGTATCTGACAAAAAGATTTTTGAAACAGTACTTTCTGTTACTGCACTCTGCTATTTTCTGTTCTGTTCTAGTAAATTTTTCTTTAATGTGCTGGTCACAACTCTGTAATCTCACTGGAAAAACAACTGTGCTAGGCCAGGAATGGTATCTTGGATTTAAACAGGTTATAATGGGTAGTTAATATTTATTGATAATTTACTAAGATCAGATATTGTGCTAATAAATATTTTGTTAAATAGCTCATTTAGTTCTCACATTAATCTTGAAAGAGGAGCTATTACTGTCCACATTTTTTGTTGAGGAAGTAAGATGAAGCACACAGAAGAAGTTAAGAAATTTTTCTAAATTTATATAATCTGGTAAATATATGATGGAGCTACGATTCCAACTTAACTCTGTGACTCCAGATATACATGTGAAATCACTTAACTGCAGAATGGGACTAGAAGCAGAACAATATCTTTGGACTGTTTTGAGTTTTTCTTGCTATGCCACTAAGCCACTTACAGCTTAGCCTTCCTAAGTTATTTAGTAAATACCTTCCTAAGATATTTAGTAATATCTAAAAAGGACGGAAGCAAAGGCTGGGGTTCTCATGTTATAGAGTATACAGTTAGAAAAAGATAAGAAATTGAGAGGAACAACCAGAGCAAACCAGTAACTATGGTTCCTTAACAGAGAAAAGTTTCTTTTGAAGAGAGACTCCGTTTGCTTCACTGTTCACCCCACCTCAACCCCCCAGATGGAACTGACAAAAAGGGAATTGCTTTTCCTTCTTCATTTTCTTGGTTCTTTTTATGGACTCTTTCTGAAGACAGTAAGGTATTTTTGTCTTGTAATCGAGATACCTGTAAGCTATACCTATCTGGGAATATATATTTAGAACCACAAATATGTTCTCCAACATGTATTATTCTGTCCTTACTGTTCTTCTTTCATGTTTTAAATGGCTTTTAGTTTTGGAGAGGGGGGCAGTGCCCTAAAGTTTGCCCATGTCAAGGCTTTCTCTCTCTAGGTTCTTAATTTAGAAGAATGCATCGAAGTAGTTATGGCAGTAAAGAAATTTTGTGTATTTTTATCCATTTTTAAATTGTCTAGAAGATAATGAGTCATTTATCAACTGATCCTCAAAGGTCATGTCATGAGAAGAACTGCTAGTTCCTACAGGCTCAGTTTTCCTTATGGTCTCCCTCATTCCTCTAGGCCTCATTCTACTGACTCCTCTAGCTTTCCCAGTCTCCAAGCCTGTACTCTGCTCTATTTGCAACACGCTTGAAAATCATTACCTGCTTGACTGCTTTTGTCACCAATCAAGAAATCTGTGGCTTTTAAAAACCAAAAGCTTGATTTGCTTTTCAAATAGAAAATTGTAAAACTCAGCTTGGACAGGTTATCACTTAATAATGTTTCCAGAATGTGGCTTAACCTATGAAATATCATTTTTAGGGGGAGTACTGTTTCATCTAGAGGCTGATCCATGAAATTCTGGTTAAAGCTGTAGCCTAAAGCATTGAAAAGGGCAAATATTCTTGGGACTGCTATTTTTGGCATTTATGGGAGATTTCTATCTTCTTTGTGAATGTGTTCTAGGCCCTTTGCTTACGGTATGTTTGGGAATATGGGAGAGAAGGTGTGGACTTGAAGCCAAGATTGAACATAAACATCTTAATTGATCATTTTGTTTAGGGTCACATACATACCAAAGTAAGCATTCATTGTCACTGACAGATTTACGATATCATGTACTTTTATTTTATCTACGGTGTCTTTTCCTTTGCATTTTCAAATGCATATATAGACTAAATTTTCAAATAACATATATCCAGTTATGTTCTTCTCTAGGCACCTTGTCACACTTTTACCCTAAGGAAGTGGCAGTCTTACTGCCATGGAGAAGGGGGTATGGGTTTGAGGTGTAAAGAACTTAATATAATTTTCAATATTTTATTTTATTTTATTTTATTTGTTTTGGGAGGGGGAGAGGGGGAGAGAGAGAATGAATATGAATCCCAAGCAGGCTCCATGCTGTAGTGCAGAGCTGGATCTCACGAACCTTGAGATATCATGACTGAGCTGAAATCAAGTCGGATGCCTAACTGACTGAACCACCCAGCTGCCCCTCAATATTTTATTTTAATTTTGTATTAGTTCTCTAAATTCCAATAAATAGTAAACCACAGAATACCTATCTTGATATTCTGCCTGTTTTAGCAAATTATGGTTATTTCTTATAGTATGGCAGTTTTCATAATTTATTTTTATCTCATTAGTAAGATGTCAGGAGCCATTTTTGTATGTGGGGAAGTTTTTATAGAATGTTCTTCCTCCCTAAAATAAAAAGGATTTTGAAAATAAACCAAATCATTCAGAGTTAAGCATTTTCATTAGTTTCTTTTCCTTTTTTTTTTTTTTTTTTTTTTAAGGCTTTGGGGGCGCCTGGGTGGCTCGGTTGGTCAAGTGTCCGACTTTGGCTCAGATCGTGGTCATGAGTTTGTGAGTTCGAGCCCCACTTTGGGCTCTGTGTTGACAGCTCTCCGCCTGGAGCCGGCTTCAGATTCTGTCTCCCTCTCTCTCCGCCCCTCCCCCGCTCACACTGTGTCCGTCTCTCTCTTAAAAATAAACATTAAGAAAAAGCTTTTTAAAAGCTTTAGTTCTTCATACATACAATGTATAGATGAAACATAAGAACCTGGAAAACCTGTCACCTAAGTTAGCACTCTTTACACCTGAAACATGTTGAGCTGCTTTTCCTTTTGACTCTGACTTTTATTCGAAACCGTGTTAAATCGCAACCGTGTTAAAAGGCTGAAAGGTTGAACGTTCTTTTTTTAAAAACCAGTTGGGCTAGTGGGGTGGAGTAAGAATGTTGATTCACCCTTGACTAAATTAACTCAACACTTTGTACTTCCTTCATTATAGTTCAGTTATTAATAAAACATACAATTTTTTCCTCTTATTTGAATCCCCAATCTGTAGTTTATTAGCTATAATAGAGAGAGGTCTCATTAAAGGAAAATGTTACAGACCTAGTTAGAGTTTAACTCTTGTTTGTGGAGATGAAGGAACTGAATACTGCTTTTGCTACTGAGGATGTTGCCTGCATTACTTGCTGCTGGCACTATGATTGCTGAAGCTAGATACTAGCACTGGCATGGGCAGAGCCTGCCAAGAAAGATTAAGCAGGGAACTAACTACAGATTGCTGTGACTGACATTTCTCTGGTTTAACAAAGCCAGAAACCAGGTTTTTTCCCTCTGTAAAACTGTTGATAGTTCACACTAAAAGATTTGATTACACATAAAATACATATAAAGCTTTAACACTATAAAACCAAGTATCTCAGTAAAGATGTAAAAGAAATCATACACACACCCACATATACACATGTGTATACACACACATACCTACATAAATAAAACTATGTCATACTTTTAAAGTTTTTTTATTTGTTCAGAGAAGTCATTCTGAAAATTAACTCCATTTTAACATTATGCATTAGTACCAAAATACGGAGAACCAGAGGCTGTATAATGAAAGTTGCCTAGTTTTCAATTGTGTATAGTTTGTGTATGTGAGTCCCTTCCCCTCAAATCCATGTGAAATGTTCTTTGTTAGTTCATAGTGTCTGTAGTTAAAAAAAAAAAAGTTTATCGTTTGTTTTGACAGTCTCTAGTTTAACAAATTGGGAATCTCGAAGTAGTCTCATTCTTTTATTTGTATCATTATTGAATGAGTGAGCATGTGAGTGGGATGACTCACAATTTGACAAGTCCTGTACAAGCAAGTACAGACAACATGTGCTTGAAGTGTTTAGGCCAGTGAGGATTCAGATTGGTGGCTTCGTGGAAGATGTTAGAGTCTTCCATGTGTTGTTACATGGCAGTTAGGTGTCATCACGGGAACTATAGGTAGTAGAGCAGGAGCATGATGAAGCCAGGACCAGGAGAAAAATCTGGTGTATTGAAGTTGGGAATATTTGGGCAAAGATAGGTAAGCAGATAATAAGTTCAGAAACACAGAGAGAGTGACAGACATTTTGAAAGACATCAGGACAATTGGAGATGCCACATAACAGGACAAGCCGTGTGTCCTGCTAGGTATGCTAAATGTGCTAGGTTAAAAGAACCGAAAAGAGGCAGGTACTTTAAGATAGTTAAAAAGCTAGAAATTCCTAAGAATTCAGATCATGACCCTAATAATAATGTCAAATAAATTTATTGAGTACCTGTTCTCTGCCAAGAACTGAATTAAACAGTACATAAGTTATCTCACTTTATCCTCACAGCAGTCCTTCAAAGAGAGGCTACTATTCTTCCCTTTTTTTTTCTTTTTTTTTTCTTTTCTTTTCTTTTTTTTTTTTTTACAGGTAAGGAAACTGCGGGTCAAAATGATTAAATAGTAACTTGCCTCAGTGTGCGCAGTTGGTTAACAACACAGTCCAGGTCTTCAGAATTCATTCTCTTAACCAGTATGCTATTCAAAGGGTAGATCAAGCACCAAGAAAATTTGGGGTTGACAAAAACTTTTGATTTTAAACATGGAGGTTTTTATTTTGTTCGGGTAAGAGCAGAGCCACTCAACAGACCTGGCCTTACAGCTTGCAGGTAACTGGGTGTGCCTGCCTGAAATGAAGTCTGTGGATGTAGGAGTAAGAGCAGATCCCACCTGATATGGAGTAAACAAAAGCAAGATGGACAGTGTATAAGTGGCCATTCTGAATAGAGCAGAAAAGGGGATGGTGTAGAGTGGGGGTGAAGAGCTAAGACTAGAAAGCTTGATTTTAGAACTGTATTGTCAAATCTTGATGCCAGGCTAAGGAGTGACAAATTTATTATCCTGTAAGCATTATAAAATATCAGGGCATTTAAATTCCATGTTGGAAGTATATTATTGGTCTGTGAAGAAAAGTGGAAATTTAGTGAATGTGTTACTTTTTTTGTTAACTGTTTAGAACTAAACGAATAATTTATTCAGATAATTGCAAATGTATTAATCAAGTTTATTTTCAGGTATTAAAGGTTTTTAAACAAATGAAACAACATTGTTAAGCTTTAAGGAATGTAATATTACTTCAGTTTTGTGACCAAGTTGTGAGAAGTAGGCAAAATTTGGAAACAAATGGAGTATTGCAGTGAAACAGAGTTATGTATTTTGGACTTTAGATCCTCTTCATTGTTGTTTTTAATATTTAAATTTATGTACTTTGAGAGAGAGAGCAAGTGGGGAAGGGGCAGAGAGAGAGTAGAGAGAGAACCCCAAGCAGTCTCCATGCTGTCTGTGCAGAGCCTGGCGCAGGACTCGATCTCATGAACCCTGAGATCATGGCCTGAGCTAAAACCAAGAGTCAGATGCTTAATCAACTGAGTCACTGAAGTGCCCAAGATTCTCTTCATTTTTGGACAGTATAGGATGCACTAATTCTCAGGAAAAGAGCTGAAAAAGGACTCCCCACATTTAACTTAACACATAGAACTTCTAAATTTTTTGAAAGTTACTTCCGGGCAGCAGTTTCTCAGTTTTGATTGTTTTAAAATCATTTTTAGTTACTTTAGAAAATGTGGTTAGTCTAGAACAAGATAAATTACTTTAATATGGGTCTTTCCCTGACTCCCCCCTACCCCTTATTATTTCATACTCCACAGAAGATGAAGCATTAAGACAGTTGAATCTAAATCTGATGGTTTCTTGTACACAATCTTTTGGAAGAATACACAGTTACTTCCTTGAGTTCAAATACCTGAAGACCTTCAGTATTTGAAGCATTTTGACAACTACTACTTATTATTCCAGAATTCATTTGAGTGGATTACCAACATTCATGCTTTTTACATCTAGAATTCGTTACATTTTCAGATGTTTGGATTGGCTGATAAAAAAAAAAAATTATTGGTTGGAAAAGTTTTTCATTTGACAACTCTTAATGACAATTTCGGGATTCATATATTTTATTAGGGTCTTTGATGGAAGAGTGGCTGACAAAATGTACTGTCTGGTTTGGACAAAAGATGAAGAAATAGGATATAGAGTAAGGCAATCTGATTTTACTTATCAAGGTTATTTGTTCTTATTTTCCTGGATACTTTAATTCTTTTTAATGTTTATTTTTTATTAAAAAAAATGTTTTTCAATGTTTATTTACTTTTGAGAGACAAGAGACAGAGTGTGAGTAGGGAAGGGGCAGAGAGAGAGGGAGACACAGAATTCAAAGCAGGCTCCAGGCTCTGAGCTGTCAGCACAGAGCCTGGTGCAGGGCTCAAGCCCACGAACTGTGAGATTATGACCTGGGCTGAAGTCGGACGCCCAATCGACTGAGCCACCCAGGTGCCTCTAATGTTTATTTATTTTTGAGAGAATGGATATGAGGCAGAGAGAGAGGGAGACACAGAATCGGAAGCAGGCTCCAGGCTCTGAGCTGTCAACACAGAGCCTGATGTGGGGCTTGAACTCACGAACCATGGGATCATGACATGAGCCAAAGCTGGACATTTAACTGACTTGAGCCACCCAGGCACCCCTCCTGGATACTTTTAAGTTCCTTAGACGTTATCTCTGAAGAGTTTCTGATTTTCACAAGTTCTTAAATGTTATTATCATTTTCAACTCTTAATTTGAATTTTGTGGAAGTATCTTAACATTCTTTGAAAGCAGCCACAATAATAGGAACTGCTTCTACATATTTTATAACTTTTTTGCTCTCCTATAGATCTTTGGAGAGAGTCACATGAGCTTCATGATACTGTTAGGAAGCAAATATGTCATAGGACTGACATCCTAATGTAGTAGTAGGTAGTTAATTTATCTCTTCAGCTCCATCTCCTGTGCTGCTTTTGGTCATTGATGGAAATACTTCCTACTCTTTATTTTCTACAGGACATAGAAAATAAATCAACTAGAAGTTTATTGATCCCCCCTCCCCATATATTTTCATCCATCTATAAATTCTTTCCAAGGCTTAACTGATTCTTCTTTACTTACATTTCATTATCTATTTTGATATTGACTTTCTAAGGGCATATAAAGAATAACTGCTGAGCAAGAACTTTCAGTGTGCATTTTTAATTATTCTAGAAAGTATATTCAGTCAACTCTTAATTACCTTGGGGAGCTGACTAGATTATAGATTATTTAAAATTTAAAAAGACAGACGCAATTGTGAAAAAATAAATACTGGCACCAAAAAAATAGCATATATTGCTATTGTTTGAAGCTACAATAGTATTCTCATATATAGTCCTGTTCTGCTTATACAATGGAAGAGTGGTCTTCATCCTTAAAATTCAGTCAGGTGTGTTCTTACCTACTTCATCTACTTTTTAGTTATGTATCATTGGATAAAGGGGAGGGACATGAAGTCTGATCAGCAGTAACTCTAGAGTCTTAAGAAGGTAGCTTTATACCTATAGACCGATCTTCCTGTTAAGACATTTTATTTTTCTAATGCCAGAATTGGGAGGAAATGGAGGATGGACTCATGGGAACCTGGAACTGAAAGGTATTCTTTTAAATTGTTAGGATTCAGTGAAAAATACCAGGATTTCCTTATGCTAAAGCCATGGGCATAAATGATTAGGGACTAGGAGATATTTGAGGGGCTGTTTGTTATTAAGGAGATGAAATGTGAAGCAGGGGTGGAGAAGAGAACTATCGTTACAAGGAGGGGTAGAGGCCACCTACCAAAAACATTGCTTGATGCTGTACTTAACCGTTGAGACTTCTATTATTTAATAGGAGAATTTGCTTAGTGGTTAACTGATGTTGTGTAGGTTTTTTATGATATTAAAAAGAATTAGATTGTAGCCAAGAAATAGACAATGGTAACAGACTGTTCTAGCAGAATAATAGCAGTTTTGGTCATTTTTCCCTTTGTATTTCATGTGATATTTTGTATTTCTAAGCTGTTAACATTTGCATTATTTTAACATTTTGGATGACAGTTCTTGAATGATGAATATGTTCCTGAATATTGTGTATAAACAAAGTTTACATTAAATCATTACAGTGGTGAATTGAAAGTTGAAGCCATTGTTCTTTAACAATCAGGATTTATTTGGTCAGGAGTGTTTGAGTTTTAGATTGACTAATCAGCTATTAAAGTTTTTTTGGTTTTTTTTTGTTTTTTTGTTTTTTTCCCCTGGGACACCTAGGTGGCTCAGTCAGTTAAGCGTCCAACTTCAGCTCAGGTCATGATCTCATGGTCCCTGGGTTTGAGCTCCACGTTGGACTCTGTGCTGACAGCTTGGAGCCTGGAGTCTGCTTCAGATTCTGTGTCTCCTCTCTCTGCCCCTCTCTGCTCTCTCTCTCTCAAAAATAAATAAATGATAAAAAAATTTTTTTAAGTTTTTTTTTTCTACTGAAAGTAACTTCTGAAATGAATCCCAGTCTTTCTTTTTCTCTCTCATTGCAACAATTGTTTTTATGAGGTTTCTTAGGAATGCCACTATCATACTCTTGCAAAGTAATGAGGACCTGAAGTTATGAACAAGACATTAAGACCAGAAATGGAATGAGATTGATGTGAGAGATATTTTAAAGGAAGAATAAGTATAGATGAAATTTAATAGCAGTGTAAACAGAAGTAACTAATGGAGTGAAGGCAGTATAGGCCAATTGGTTCTCAGCCTTTATTGTGGAACCCTGGGGTTTCAAATGAAATCCTACATGGAGCAACATCAATAGTCAATTAAAAAATAAGGGAAATGATTTCAGGTGGTTTCCTTGGCTCTTGATTAGTTGACAGATGTTACCACAAGGATACTGTGCCAGGTTTGAAGTGACTGAAGAATTAGCCTCTGTGGAACAACTGTAGGCAAGAATATTTTCAAAATGGAATGATACACTTTAAATGGTTACATTAAATCTCAATAAAGGTGGTTTTATTTTCTTAAAAAGAATACACAAGAAAACATTATTTCAGTATAATCCAAAGTGGACTCCACTAAGATGTGTTACAACTGATTGTGGGAGAAATATGTGTGGAGCTGAAAAAGTTTCGTTGAACTAATTTACAGAGCTGAGAAAATGTAAAGCATTTAAAGCTTGTTCATTGTATTACCTGAGCGGTACTTTGTGGAAACATTTGAATTTATTATGTGTCATTGAACCAGTAGTTATCAACTGCGATCTTCATTTGCTCTAATGGATTTAACCCTTATTGCTCCCATGAATTTTCCTCTGAAACAGAAGTGAATATCCTGACTTATTCTAATAGCAGTTTAATATGTTAGAATTGGTAAAGTTTCATTGGGAGGTTGTTGTTCTCTCTTTTTTTTTTAATGTTTATTTTTGAGAGAGAGAGGGAGAAAGAAAGGGAGAGCGAGAATCCCAAGCAGGCTCTACACTGTCAGCACAGAGCCCATTGTGGGGCTTGAACTTGCAAACTGTGAGATCATGACCTGAGCTAAAATCAAGGGTCAGACACTTGACTGACTGAGCCACCCAGGCACCCCTGGGAGTTTCTGAATATAGATGTAACGTTAGAATTTTTCTGAATGAGAACTACTCCCAACCACTATTATGTAGAACAATGGAAAATGGCTCTGAAAATTAGGTTTTGCTGAAGACTTGAAAATGTTTCTTAGTAAGTTAAACCTAATGCTACAAAGGGAAAACAGTGTTGATAGTGAAACTTCTGTGATAAAGTCATTGAAAGCTGCTAATGTTGAATCACAAAATGCTGCTTTATACACTTCCCCTATTGTTACCAGCTACAAGAGGCAAAATCTCCATTTCCACATAAATATGGGGTAGATACATTTTCCAGCCTCAAATTATATTTTCATTAGATTTTAGACCTTGATGCAAGCGCAAAAGAAATTTTTGTATTTCACAAACCATTCAACTGTAACGCCACCTCCTCCTTCAGTTGCAAGTAATTCATCTCCAATGTAATAGCATGCTAAAAGGCAAATATCAAGAAAAGAATCTAACAGAATTCTGTAAATGCCTTCCAAGTGATGAATAATTCTTAATTAAAATTCTATTTTCATGGATTAATGTCAGTATCTTTGTGACTTTTAAAAGAGTTTTAAAGAATACATAAAATCTCATTACAGATCAGCATTAGCAGATAAACATTTGCAATCAACTTTGATGATAAGGAACATTAACTTCCAACCCCAATTCAGTGAAACACAACATCTTCCCATAAAAAATTATCCCAGTCTTCTCATTAGTACATCTGTATGGTCAGAAATTATATTCTATTATTACTTTGCTATTCTGTTATTATCACCCTTATTATTATATGTTGAATTTCATCAATAAAATATACACGGAAGTTCTTTTTTCCTTATAGAAGTATGTATACAATATCCTTGATTTTTACCTCTTTGCCCACAAAACTTAATATATTTACTATCTGACTCTTTATAGGGTAAGTTTGCCAACCAGTGTCAAAGTTTATTCTTTGACTGTCCTACTCTGTCAGTTCTTAGACCTCTGCTTTATTGATGATCTTGTCATTCATTCTACCTCACTCTTGGTCATACCTTAGGCTAGTGGTTACCAAACCTTAATCTCTTCATGATTTCAGTTTCTCATTTTCTAAGCACTATCTCCTGTCATTGCTGCTGATGCTTTCTGGTACTTAGGTTTCAACAATCTTTTATCTCTACTAGGACCTACAGTCCAGTCATTATACCTCCTTTTCACTAGCGCTCCTTTTCCTCAGCATCTCTTTCCTTTCCAGTTTAAATTCTGTTGTCATCGTAATCACTACTTTGCTTAACTCATACTTTTTGTTCTCTCTCATACATAGTACTCACTTGGCTAAATTACAACTTTGGGAAATTTAACTCTTGCCGTTTCTGAAATAAAACAAAGCTGTGCTCAATTAGGGTCACATTAAACATTAAGTGGGGCCCTTAATGCCTTTTGGAAATCGTGTATTCCCTCACAGTCCATTCAGTCTACCACTCATCTAGATGGGGTCCATATTTCAGCCCATGAGCCAGTTCCACCTGTTGCCTGTTAGGATAATTAAACTTTTATTGGAACATAGCCATATCCATTCCTTTATGGAATGTCAGTGGCTGTTTTCTCCCTCTAGTACCAGAGTTGAGTAACTGTGACAGAGATTATATGACTCTGAAAACCTAAAATATTCACTGTCTGATCTTTTACAGAAAAAGCTTGCCAGCCTTTCTCCCAAATATTTCATACCTTCTCCTTTTCATAAACCTCCAACATTTCCTCCTACCCTCTCACTTTCAGCTGATTGTCTGTTTCCTATTTCACTGAGAAAATCAAAATAATCAAAAGAGAACTTTAGTTCCTAGTACTGTATGTATTCCTCTGTGAGTTGGAAAGCTTTCGATCTTTTGGAGGAAGATGGGCGAATAGTGATTTATTTTATTTTGCAAAATAGCTGGGGATTTTTCTGGTGTTTTGTATACGTATACATTTAGATAGTTTAATTTTCGTTACCTTTTTCTTCTTAAGGGAAATATATTTTCTTGGCTTTAAACTTCTTTTTTTCATTATTTTAAACAGGTTTAATATACACACAATAAGCTTTACTATTTTTAGTGTATACACTGTGTATACAAATGTATAAAATTTATACATTTGTGTAACCACCACCACAGTCAAGATAGAGAACAGTTGTCACTCCCCCAAATTCCTCTCCAATTCCCATCCTTTGCCTCTTTCAGGATATCCTATAAATTAAACCATGTGGTTTGTATCCTTTGAGTCTAGCTTCTTCCACTTATCATAGTGCCTTTGAGAGTCATCCATGCTGTTGATGCATCGGTTATTTCATTCTTTTTTACTTCCGAGCATTGTTCTATTGTATGGATATACCACAGTTGGTTCACCCATTCTCCAGTTGAGGTATATTTGGGTTGTTTCCAGTTTTGGGTGATTATGAGTGAAGCTTCTATAAACATTTGCTTTTAAAATTTGCATATAGCTTTTTTGTGAACACATTTTCATTTTGCTTAGGAAACTACCTAGAAGTGGAATTGCTGGGTCATGTTTTAAGTGTATGTTTAACTTTATAAGAAACCACCAAACTGTTTTCCCAAGTGGCTATACCATTTTGCCTTCTATAGTAGTTTGTAAGCAGTCCATTTGATCTGTATCCTTGACAATACTTGGTATTGTCATACTTCTTTTTTTTTTTAGCCATTCTAATAGGCATGTACTTGTCTTTCATTGTTTTAATTTGCATTTTCTTAAGGACCAAACATGTTGATTATCTTTTCATGTGCTTATTTTCCATATGTATGCAAATACAGATATTTGAGGGATGGTTAAAAGTATCAAAGAATGTGTTTGGTAGCAGATATGTGATTTGCAGTTTTTTCTCCTATAGACTTATTTTTTCAAATTGATAGAAAAACATGATTTTCATGAAAGACCTCTTCGTGTTTTCCAAAATAATGTTACATTTAATTTCAGTTTTATGTACAATATTAACTTCCTATTTCTAAATGTAATACAAAATAAAAAGTAAGATAGTAATGAATCTCTACATTAATTATTTTCTGAAATATGCAGAAACCCAAAACTAAAAATTTGGCAAAAATATTAGGCTTCATTTTTCTCCTTGTTAATATGGACGATAAGTTTTATTATATATTTCAAATAATTTTTTATATTCAATGGATAATATAAGACTTCTTATATAACATCTGTTATCTAAAAAATGGGTTAAACTGTGAGTCAGTGTTTAGTACCAGAGTGATGAAGCACTAAAAGAATTTAATTTACATCATATGGAAAATAAATTACCTTTGGAAAGTATTTTTAACCTGTAACTTGTTTGTTTTTATTCTAATTATATACAATGTAATTCGTCAGATTTGTGCTTTGCTTGCAGCAATTAAAATGCTGTTACTGCATCATATATTGAATTAATGGCACAATCTCAGTAAGCAACGATTCTCATTCACAGTGAATAGTCTTAAGAGTCCATAATGAAATTCATAAAGACTTGGTACCATCAAAATAGATTATATAAAATTTTAGAAATTCCATTGTAAAAGTATTGAAGTTGGTACTAAGTTTTAAAGTAGTAAGGCAGTTTGCTTGTCACTGACCATTTTTTTGGAAGTAGAAGATGGGGAGAAAGTAGACAGAAGATATTGGACCCAGTCTCAGGTTGCCCTAATCAATTTGGAGATTTAGGTTATCAGTCCCTACACTGAGTGCTTAGAAGAAAGGGTGAACTCTCTTTAAAAGACATTAACATCATCCAGAGCCTCTACAAATTTTCATATGTAGTGCTTTGCATTCAGCCAAAAATTACAGTGCATACCAGGTGATAGGACAGAATCACAAAAACGTAAGAGGAAAAATACAGATAATAAAAAACAGTCTTTAGGGTGGCTAAGATGATAGAATTATTTGGGAAAGACTGTAAATCATAGAAGGAAAATCGTAGAAAGGTATAGAAAATAGGTAAAAAGATGGAGAATTTTGCCAGAGAATTGCAGTCTGTAAAAAAAAGAAAATGAAAATTCTAGAACTGAAAAATAAAATATTTGATATACAGAGTATATATATATAACATAGGCTTAACAGAAGAATAGAGATAATGAAAGAGAAGGTTAGTGAAAAGTGGTTTGATGTCACTAGAAAATATCACAGAGAGAAAAAAATGAAAACAGAAAAAGAGACATAAAGGATGTAACCTTTTCCACTGGGATATAGAAAGTGCTAGTTATGATAGAAAAAAAATGGATAAATTGGGTTACATTAACGTTAAGACTAGGTTCGTTAAAGACTCTGTTAAGAAAGTGAAAACTAAACCTGATGATTATGTACAGAATTCCTACTAATTTGTTATGGAGAAGACAAGCTAATAGAAGGGTAGGTAGAACTCTTGAGCAGTCACTTAACACACAAAAAGGATATCCAGATGATTAGCAAACCTGTGAAAGGGTATTCAATTTCATTAGCCATGAGGAAAATTGCTTAAGATTGCAATCCAGTACCACTTGAACACACCCCAGAATGGCTAAAATGGAAAATACACACCCTACAAAGTACTTAGAAGGATGTGGATCACTCAGAACTCTTATATACTGCTGTCAGGTATGTGAATTGGGACATCCACTTTAGTAAACTTTATCTGCCAAGGCTGCACATGTTGTGTTTATATAGTACACGTATATTCACCAAAAGGCATGTATAAGAATGTTAAAGCAACATTGTTATTAATAGCCCAAAACTGAGAACATCCCAGATTTCCATAAAGAGTTGAGTCAATAAATCCTAGTACGCTCATGTGATAGAATACCAAACACGATGTTGTGATAAATCTTAAAAGCATGACGTTGAGTATAGGAAGCCAGACACAAAAGAATACATACTGTATGACTCCATTCAGTTTAAGTTCATCAAAAGGCAAAATGAATTATGTGTCAGAAATCAGGATAGTGAATACTGATGGAGAGAGGATAGAAGTGCATCTGTGTGCATAGCATTCTGTTTCTTGGATAGGATACTGTTTACACAGGTGTATTATTCACTTTGAGAAAATTCAGTAAACTGCATTTATGTTTTGTATACTTTTGTGTAAGTATATTACCCCTCAATCCATCTGTTTTTAGAATATGATAAAGGTATCATCTTTGTACTTTTTTGTATGCTTAAAATTTCCATAACAGTTTATTAAAAGGCAAAACTAATCTCTAGTGTCAGGAGTGATTATCTTTGAGAGATTAGTGACCAAGTGAGGCTTCATGAAGTGCTTA
This sequence comes from Herpailurus yagouaroundi, assembly GCF_014898765.1. Classification (NCBI taxonomy): domain Eukaryota; kingdom Metazoa; phylum Chordata; class Mammalia; order Carnivora; family Felidae; genus Herpailurus; species Herpailurus yagouaroundi. The sequence goes on along the minus strand of NW_024412403.1, from coordinate 71,467,434 downwards.
GAAGATGCTAGTGATGTTCTTTTTCTTGATTGTGGGTGCTGGTTAAATGAGTCAGTGGACTTTGTAAAAATTGAGTGAACTATGATTATGATTTGTTTACTTTCTCTATGACTCTTACACTCCAATAAAAAGTTTGCTTGCTTAAAATGAAGGAAGGAAGAAAGAAATAATGGGAAGCATTAGGTAAAATAAAATTGTTGATAATTATTAAAGCTGAGTGATGGGTACAAGTACTCTTTATATTGTTTTGTGTATGTTTGAAAATATAATAATAATTAATATAAACTATAGGGACAGACAGCAGATAATAAGTTGCCTGGAGAAGGGGGAATAGAACGAGAAAGGGTGAGAGGAAGGGATTATATAGTTGAATTCATTGTCTTGAATGTGGTGATGTTTTCAAAGGTGTATTCATTTGTGAAAACTTATCAAACAGTCAAATAGTATGAAAAAAAAAACACAAGAAAACCTAGGTTCCATCTATTCCACTCTTGTTCTTTTCTTGTCATTTCCAGACACTGACAGGCACTTAATACTTGTTAATGAACTGATGAAAGCCTGGTGTGCATTGGTCCACAGTTTGGGATTGCTCTGAGATAAACCATGAGGTAGATAGATGAATTTGCTGCTGATGTGATTTTTCTGGAGATGAAAGAATGCCACCAGTGTTTTTGTTCCTGGGCCTGATTATATTAGTACCATGACTTTGGGCAAAGGTTTCCTAGCCTGGCAACTGGGGATAATGTACTTAATTGATAAGAATAGAGTTGATTCAACTGTAAGAGTGCCCAGCAAGTGCTTGGCACATGGTAGGTGCTCAGTAAAATGTTAAGATTAAAAACATAAACCAGACAGGTGTTCTAGGTTGGAATGCATATTTCACCCGCATTTTTAAGATGACACTTTAAAAAATAGAATACTTGACTACTTCATGCTATGTTCCTAGAACTGTTGTGCTTGTTTATTATCTTTGTTTAACTGACAGCTGAATTCAGAAAAATATAGCTGCTTGAAATTGTTACTAATTCTGAGTCCCATTGTCTGAATTCTTCGCTAAAAGTTCTCTTATGCTACTTGCCCATGTTAGGTTATCTATACCATCCTTCTTAGATGCACTATATATGAAATAAAAGTGTTGGCTGCAATTAATGTAAAAAGGCAAATCATTTTTATTGTGACAATAATAGAGACAGTGGGCAAAAAATCAAAAGACCCTGATTAGGGCTCAGATTAGGAAAAAATATTTTAGTGATTAAAAAAACTATGTTTTGAGAGAATGCTTCTTCATCCTTTGATGCCCTAGTTAATTTTTTTTTTTAATTTTTTTTTTTTAACGTTTATTTATTTTTGAGACAGGGACAGAGCATGAACAGGGGAGGGGCAGAGAGAGAGGGAGACACAGAATCTGAAACAGGCTCCAGGCTCTGAGCTGTCAGCACAGAGCCCGACGCAGGGCTAGAACTCACAGACCGTGAGATCATGACCTGAGCTGAAGTCAGACGCTTAACTGACCGAGCCACCCAGGCACCCCAATTTTTTTTTTTTAAATAAAGGAAAGCTGATGTGCATTTGCCCAATCTTATATGAGGATAGTGTCATAAATAAGAAAGATAAGCTGATGATGGGTTTCTTTCTTTTTATGGAATGCAGTATAGAATACTGCATAGAATAGAGTTCAGTGTAGAATAGAGTCTGTTGATTTGGTAACCTCTTTATGTGGTTAGTGTAATCTTAATTGTTTTCTAGAGCACTTGTTTTCAAGAGGTAGCTGGAAAATGAGGTTTTATATTAAGTTCAAAATCAGACTAAAATGTTTACAAGTCAAGGTAGTGCTTACTTAGCTCATTGTTTAAAATTTACATTTGAGATTCTAACTTAAATTTCCTTTTGCTATTATTTTAATTTTGATCTTATACTGCCTAGGTGTTATCATTAGGACATCAATCACTTAGTGTTAATATGCTTAGATATTGTTACACGTTGTGTATTGGATGCATGTGTTGGCCCATTAGAGAAATAAGATGTGGAAATTGCCATAATTGTATGATGTTCAGCTTAATTTTAGACTTAGGACAGTGTTTGTTTGTGTTCCACATGTGAGTCCTAGACCAACTCTCAAATCTTTAAAATTGTGAATAAGGTCTGCCTGGGATATTGCTCTTAACTGGAGGTGACTGATAATTTTTTACTGTTGTCTGTCTCATAAAGCGAAGTCTAAAACCTAAGCCAAAAACAGCTCCCCACCCGCCATTTGCTGTTTCATCTTAAGAAGACTAGACCACTTAAAAAATTACAATGTAAATGTATAATTTCATAGCCCCACAAAAGAAAAAAAGCCAAAGGAAACGAAAGAACTCTTTCTTCATTTTCTTTTGTGGGAGGAGGTGGTGACCCCAACCGGCTACTTTTTTAAATGGGCAAATATTATCAATGTTTCTAAAGTTTAAAATGGCAGAAGTTGGAAGTTTCTCCCTGACCTCCATTCTAGGGAAAGAAAGCCATTCTATTGTACTGGAAAGGTGGGCTTTAAAATTTGGTACCTGGAAAAATTACTTTTTCCTTTAGTTAACTTAAAACCTTTTGGGGTTTTTGTGGTCAGTATTGATTTAACCGATATGTCTTAATGTTACTGTGGCATCTTCACAGTTTTTATTACTGACCTAATTTATACTTCATTGGTTGTAGTTTAGTCTCAGATTATTTCCTATAGAAGATAGTTTTTTGCATAGTGCAAGCATACCTTATTCTATTGTGCTTTACAGATACTGCTTTTTTTTTTTTCCTTCAAATTTAAGGTTTGTGGCAACTCTGTGTCAAGCATGTCTATTAGTGCCATTTTTGGGATAGCATTTGTTCACTTTGTGTTTGTCACATTTTGGTAATTCTTGCAGTATATCAAACTTTTCATTATTTGTTACGGTGATCAGTGATCAGAGATTACAGCTTGCTGAAAGCTTAGATTTTTTAATTAAGAGAATGTGCTTTTTTAAGACATGCTGTTGCACACTTAATATAGTAGAGTGTAAACATAAATTTTATTTGCACTTGGAAATTTAAAAATTCATTTGACTCCTGTCATTGCAATATTTGCTTTATTGTGGTAGTCTGGAACTGAATCCCTCAATATCTCTGAGGTATACCTTTTATGCATTCTTCTTAGACTGATAAATGATCTTTCGAACCTCCTGGAAGGACTATAGGCAAAAGATACATTTTCTAAAGTTTTAAGCAAATAACTGAATATGTGATTACTAGCCCATGTATTTATTTCAGTAATCCTCCTTGTTTCCCTTTTCCAAAATTTATTATCAAAGTTAAGGGTGTTTGCATTTGGGATATTATAGTCTAGCCATTGGGTTTATAACTATAATCAATATGTAAATATAATGATAATCATTTATTATTAACCTCTTCATTTCTTTTTTTAATAACTAACATTTATTGAACTATTAAAGTACATCAGGTTTCATTTTTAAATTAGTTCACACAGGTTATCTAATTTATTACTTTACAGATAAGAATATCAAGCCTTAAGAGTTTAAATAACATGCTCAGTTTCTCACAGTTAAGAAATACTGAGCCCAGAATTAAAATCCAGCCGGTCTGGCTCTAGAACCTGTATTCTTAAGTATTTACAGTTGCTTCTCATAATAGTACCTGATCTTTTTTTGGTTAGTGTAATATTGGTTATTCTTGTAAATTTTGTCATACCTACCTGTTTTTATGATTTGCTGAAGATGGACCGTTCCTTCTGTTGTGAACTATGTATTACTGGATAGGCCATGTGAATTTTGTCATAGGTTTAGTATTACCATAAATATTTTTGACCTAGATTTTAAGAAGACTTCGTTAAATATATTCACTATCATAGAATTGGTTTGGGGGAGGAATTTTAGGAGAAAATGATCCTAGAGGAGAGAAAAAATATGGTAAGTTTATAGGAATTGGAAGAAGGCAACTTTGAGTAGAACTCAGAAAGTAAAGGAGGGAATTGTGAAGAAACATCAGACATGCAGGGGCCAGTTGATAGAGAACCCAATTGTTGTTGTTGTTGTTGTTGTTGTTTTAAATTCTAAGAACAGTGGAAGGCCATGGATAGGATTTAAAGGTGATCAGATGTACTTACATTAACAAAATCTGGGAGTGGTATGGAATTGTAAGGAGATGAGAGTGGATCCCAGAGAGACTGCTATAAAAAGGTTATTATATAAATAGTCCAGTCCAGGGCATGATAGTGTCTTGAACTTGGGTGATGACAGTGGGAAATGAAAAGAAGTGGGGGGATTTGGCAGGGATTTAATAGGTGGAACCTGTTAATCAGTTGCATATGGAGAGAGGGGATAAAGAAAAGCTGTGTGGGCCTTTGGGGTGCAAAACTAGATGAATGGGAGTGCCATCCATATGAATAAGGAATCAAGAGAAGGACTAAGCTGTGGGTTGAAGATCACAAGGTTAGTGTGGGTATTTGAGATCCCCAGGTGTTCTGGAAGTGGATATGTTTGTTGAGTATGCAGTTTGGATGTATGGGTTTGCAACTCAGATTTAAGTGTAATTAAAGCGATGGAAGTAGATGAGTTTCCCTTCTTGCCAAATAAAAAGAAAGAAAAAGCAAAAAACTTAGGAGGAAACCTTAAAGAACTAAAACATTTCATAGGTGGAGGGAAGAAGGTGAGCTGGGAGCAGGTGGAGATGCCTAAGGAGCATGGTTGCCATAGAAGGAAGCCAAAGAGAAAGCTAATTTAAAAAAAAAAAAAAAAAAAGGGATCACTTGAGTTGAATGCTATTGAGAGGTCTACTAAGTTAACTGAAAAGATTTGGTTGAATTTGATAACTTGAAGGTGATGTGCAAGAACCATTTGATGAAATAAGTGCAAAAGCCAGATTGGAATGGTTTGAAGAGGAAGAAGAGGCATAGTTGAAACTGCTAACAATCAGATTAATAAAGTTTATGTCCTTAATACTTGTATATCATTTGGCCCAATAATTACTCATATATTAGAGTAAGAATTCTTACCTGTAAGTAGCTCAATGTGTGCAGTGTTAAAATTACCAGGGAGAAACACCACAGTGCAAAGAATTTGTGGTCTCAGTGGATAACCATTAGAAGAGAAACCCGAGGCTTCTTGGGTATTGGAGATTACCATTAGCAGAACACCTTGTTTTTTCCTCCCCATGTTACAGCTTTCCTGAATTGAAAATAGTATTTATAAACTTCTTATTTTTTAAGTAAGCTTTTTCTCCTAATCTTGAAATTACTCAAATGCTGTATAAATTGTCTTTTCTAGTAGAGGGGTCCTGGCTTTCAAGGGGAAAAGCAGTAAAAGGATTTTCTATGTGTTAATTTTATTCTTAGAGAAATTATGTATCAGTCATTTTATTTTTCATTTCCTTTCAAAAGACATAACAAAGTACCAAAGTCGGGAGTAAGATACAGAGCACATTATCACCATTACTTCCCCCCCCCACACCTGATCCCCCTGTTAATAACCCTGTTACCATTACTTTTTAATATAATATTTGAGAATAATAGCCAGCAAAGGTACATACACACAAAATATATTACAGGCCAAAAACCAATTTTTGCAACCAATATTATTGCATACTTGAAAAACCCATGAGTGTCAATGAAAAATTATTGCAAACTAGTAAATTCAGTAAAACAGAAAACCATACACTTTGTATATACACACCCACAGTAGAAGATATAACAGAAGAAAACACCCTTTTTTACAGTATCAACAATAAGAAATGTGGGATATCCCATATGAAGAAATCACTAAAACACTGTTGACACAAAACAAAACTTGATGAAATGGAAGGACATATTTCCCCTTCCCTGTTCCTCCCCACCCCCCCGCCCCCCCGCCCTGGGTTGGTTGGTTGGTTATTTATTTATTTATTTAGTGGTAAGAAAGGTCAACATCATAAAAGATACCAATTAAAAAAAATTTTTTTTTAACGTTTATTCATTTTTGAGAGAGAGCGAGGGAGACAGAGTGCAAGTGGGGGAGGGGCAGAGAGTGAGGGAGACACAGAATCTGAAGCAGGCTCCAGGCTCCAAGCTCCAAGCTGTCAGCACTGAGCCAGACGCGGGGCTCAAACTCACTGCGAGATCATGACCTGAGCTGAAGTCATACATCTAACCAACTGAGCCACCCAGGTGCCCAGGGATACCAATTTTTTAATAAGTTAACGTAAATATTTCAGGCAGCTCTCCCTTTCCTACTGCAGTTACTAGACAAGTTAATTTTGAAGTAATATGCAAAGTGGATAAACCAGAACAACAATGAGGGGGATTAGCCCTACCAGATGATAAAATGTATTATAAAGTCATAAAACATTTTCTTTCTGGCTTATGAACAGTCAGACCAATGGAACAGAATAGAAGGTTTAGAAATAGACCCATGGAACTTACTAGTATATGATTTTGATTAAAGAAGTGATCGAAAAAAGTGGAACTTTTCAGTAAATGGTGTTGGGAAAACTAGATAGTCATCTGGACCTCAGGATGAACCCCAGATATATCAGATTTAATGTAAAAGATGAAACTACAAATATGTCTTGAAAATATGGGCAGATTCTCTACATCCATGCTAACATTTGTGATTGTCTTTTTTATTTTAACTTTCCTATTGGGTGTGAAGTATCTCGTTGTGGTCTTGATTTGCATTACCCTAATGAACAATGATGAGCATCTTTTCAAGTACTTCTTGACTGTTTGCATATCTTTGGAGAACTGTCTATTCAGATCTATTGCCTATTCTTAGATTGTCTTTTTAACTGTTGAGTTGTAAGTGTTCATTTCATATACTGGATGCATATCCCTTATCCGGTACATAATTTACAAATATTTTACCCCATTCCAGAAGTTATCTTTTCACTTAAAAAAAAAAAAAAAACAACACAACATGAAGTTGAGCATTTTAATCATTTTTAAGCATACAATTTAGTGGCATGAAGTACATTTAAAATATTATGTGACCAAATGAAAACCTCTAACCATTAAGTAGTACAACTCTCCTTTCCTCCCTATCCCAGGCCTTGGTAATCTCTATTCTACTTTTGTCTCTGTGAATTTGCCTATTCTAGATAACCTCATCTATGTGGAATCATTCAATACTTGTCTTTTTTGTGTCTGGCTTCTTTCATTTAGCATAATTTCTTTAAGGTTCATCCATGTTGTAGCATGTATCAGAATTTCATTTCTTCTTATGGCTGAATAATATATCATGGTATGTATATATCACATATTGCTAATCCATTCATCCTTTGATGGACACTTGGGTTGTTTCCATCTTTTGGCTGTTCTTAATACTGTTTCTGTGAGCATTGGGGTACAAGCATCTGAGTGAGTCGTTGTTTTCTATTTCTTTGGGTATGTACATAGGAGTAGAATTGTCTGTGTTTAATATTTTGAGGGGTTGCTAGACTGTTTCCCACAGGAGCTACACCTTTTTTTCTTTTTACCTTCTTGATAGTGTTTTTTGAAGAATTAAACATTTTTTATGAAGTTCATTGTATTTTTTGTTTAGTTGATTGGACTTTTGGTGTCATATCTAAGAAATTATTACCTAATTCAAGGTCATGATATTTCTATGTTTTCCTCTGAGTGTTTTATAGTTTTCATTCTCACATTTAGGCCTATGATCTATTTTGAGTTAAGTTTTGTATATGATGCGAGGTAGGGGTCCAACTCTATTCTTTATGTGAGTGTCAAATTAGTCCACCATCATTGTTGAAAAAACAAAACAAAACGATTTTTTCCCCGTTGAAGTCTATTGGCACCTATGTTGAGAGTCAGTTGACCATAAATGTAAAGATCTATTTCTGGACTCTCAATTCTATTCCTTGATCTATGTCTATCCTTATGCCATTACCACAGTATCTTATTACTGTAGCTTTGTAGTAGGTTTTGAAATTAGGAAGTGTGAGTCTCCCTACTTAGTTTTTCTTTTTCAAGATTGTTTTGGCTATTCTGGATCCCTTGCATTTCCAAATGAATGTTAGGATCAGGTTCTCAATTTCTGCTTTGAATTTGTAGATCTGCTTGGAGAGTATTAACCGTCTTAAACAGTATTAAGTCTGCCAGTCCATGAATATCGTGCAGCATTAAATGAATTCTTATCAGTCCACTAATTTTCTCTTTTATCCTTTCTCACTTTTGAGAAGTGACTTTCACTTGTGAGCTCAATAAACTCTATCATCTACATTCTCTGTGTCAAAATATGCAACTGTTTTTTTCTTTTATTCTAAAATATCTGCACTCTCCTTCCCTTTTCATCTTAAGTCCTCTGAGATCTTGTTCTTTTGATTATTAATGATAATATTTCATTTTAATCTTAGTTCAGTATTCCATTTCTCTCCTTCACTGGCTCTTTCCCTTCTGCCTTCAAATAAATTAATTTCAGTCTCTAACACTACTTGATCTTAAATAGATTGCCTCCTAATTATTACTTCTCATCTCCTTTTCCTCATTTCTTTCACTTCCAAACTTTCTTAATAAGTTATCTTCTCTCCCAGCTTCGATTATTTCTTTGTTTTGTGGAATAAGTGAATTGGTCTTGATTACTTGTGTTAATCTTAATCTAGCCTCTGAACCATTGAAGTCCGTACTCAAAACCCTATTATATAGAAGTGGAACTATTCTGTCTTGAAATCTGGGTGGCACTCTTAGAGCCATTTGCCACAACATCATCAGCCTTTGGGGGTCTCTGTGGAGCCCCCAGTGGCACAGTTTGAAAGCTACCACAAGGTCCCTTCGGCCCTAAAATTTGGTAACTCCATAGCAATTACAGAAGTTGCATTCTTGAAAGTTTCAAATAATTTACTTGTCACCAAATTAAATTATATTCTTAGGCACCATTTCTCCTTGACGTTTTATAGTAACTAAACCCTTAGTTTCTCTGTTTCCCACTACATTTTCTTTCTTTGGCTTTAATTACATACACAGTCTCTTTAAGTGCTATTCACTTTAAATTCTAACACCGGCAAGAAGCTTTTCCAAATCATACCAGCTCAGTAACATTTTTCCCACTAGTAATCCACTCTAATAATCATTTATGCCATTCGTTTGACACTTAAGTGCACAAAATATTTTGAGCTACATAAAGATAATTTAGGCTCAGATTCTGCCCTTAAATGTGATCTTGTAGAATAGAGATGTACAAAATAATTACTGAGATGAATTAATGAGTGCCATAGGAGAGCCACAGATGAAGTTCTATGGAAATTTAAAGAAGATGAAAATACTTTTCCTTGAAAGAATAGGACAAAGGATCTCAGAAGATTTGGGTTGGAACTTGAAGGGAATGTAGTGCCTGAACACACAGGGGTAGGCATTCTTGACTAAAGGAGCAGTGTGAATTGTAGCAGAGGTAGAAAAGCACAAGATGGTAGGTATTTTGATTTGGCTGGAGGAAAAGTTTTAAGAAGAAAGGTAGTGAGATAAAACGTTGTAAAAGTAAACTGGAGCTGGACATAGTTTTATTAGTTAGTTGTCTAATGTGTGCGTCTTGTTTTCCCAAGCTCTATGAAGACAAGTAATGAATCTTACACTTTTAATCACCTGCAGCAGGGTTATGGGTTAGAGAGCAAGTATTCCATAAGATTTTGTCAAATGTGTGAAAGATGAAAACAGTTGCTTCCCAAAAACATACTATTCAAGGTAACTTATTATCACACCCTTCTGTTTACTGTGGTTTTATCAGTAAAAACTATTTTAGATCTCCATAGTAATGGTTCCTTACAGCCAAAAAGTCCTTATGACACTTTAAAACAAAATGGAGGGGGTGGAAGCCGGGGTTATGTGTCTGATGACCAGTACTTGGTTTGATTCATTCCCTGCCAAAAAAAGGACCTGAGAAATTCTGGTTTGAGTTGAGAAAAGTGATCAGTTATAAACAAACCTTTTGAAATTTAGTCTGTAATTTAAGTTCTTTTTATGTTTTAATGAATTAGATTTTTAAGACTATTTCCTAGGATTCAGATTTCATTTAACCACAAATATTTGTTGAAAAGAAATGAAGAATTGAAAAGGTGTATCCAAGCATTGTGTTGGACTATGTATGGGTAACATTTTCTTTTTTCAAAAAATTTTCTAAAATAGTATTTTGTATGATTGAATAAAAAAGATTAAAAGCTTCAACTCCTCTTACTAAAACCATGTCCATCTTGCTGTAAGTTCCTGGTACTGTTTGTCTCCACAGAGAGTGTGTTATGTACACACATAATAGAAAGGCAGGGAAATTGAGTATGCCTACTTTCAGTCTTTTCTTCCCAATGGCACATGCCAATCTTTTATTTTTATAAAGCACAATATTTTTTAATGTATGTTTATTTTGAGAGAGAGAGGAAGAGTATGCACAAGCACGCATGCTGGGGGGGGGGGGGGTGCAGAGAGGGAGGAGAGGATCCCAAGCAGGCTCCATGCTGTCAGCGCAGAGCCTGACTCAGAGCTCCATCTCACAAACAGATTATGACCTGAGCTGAAATCAAGAGCCGGATGCTTAACCAACTGAACCACCCAGGCACCCCAAAGCAAAATATTTTTTACAAATTAAATTGGAAGATATATTTAATATAGGGGTAGAGTTTTTGTCATAACACTTGTTTTGTTTTAAACTTTCTATATCATGTACTAGGTGAAAAACCATTTCGCTGTGATGAATGTGGTATGAGATTCATACAAAAATATCACATGGAAAGGCATAAGAGAACTCATAGTGGAGAAAAACCTTACCAGTGTGAATACTGTTTACAGGTAAGGGGTGGTTTAAAATGTTTGTTTTTTTAACCATTTTGCTGAGGTATGATGGACATTGAAATTCTTCTATCCTAAATTAAATTATAAAATCATTCTAGTAAATTAGAAAATGTCATTACTAGAACTGTTTGAAGAACCTCCCAACTGCTGTTGATTAGATTTATAATTGGCAAACGGCTCAACAAATTCATTTGGATTTGCTTATATTATTCTGCTTCTATTTTTATATTAATTACTTTTTTCTTTTCTTTTCTTGCTTGACGAAAAACACAAACTAAAACAAAAACTCACTGCTGAAATCTGAATTTGACAGTATTTTTCCAGAACAGATCGTGTATTGAAACATAAACGTATGTGCCATGAAAATCATGACAAAAAGCTAAACAGATGTGCCATCAAAGGTGGCCTTCTGACATCTGAGGAAGATTCTGGCTTTTCTACATCACCAAAAGATAACTCACTGCCAAAAAAGAAAAGGCAGAAAACTGAGAAAAAATCATCTGGGATGGACAAAGAAAGTGCTTTGGACAAATCTGACCTGAAGAAAGACAAAAATGATTACCTGCCCCTTTATTCTTCAAGTACTAAAGTAAAAGATGAGTATATGGTAGCAGAGTATGCTGTTGAAATGCCACATTCTTCAGTTGGGGGATCGCATTTAGAAGATGCATCAGGAGAAATACATCCACCTAAGTTGGTTCTCAAAAAAATTAATAGTAAGAGAAGTCTGAAGCAGCCATTGGAGCAGAATCAAACAATTTCTCCCTTATCCACATATGAAGAGAGCAAAGTTTCAAAGTATGCTTTTGAACTTGTGGATAAACAAGCTTTACTGGACTCAGAGGGCAATGCTGATATTGATCAGGTCGATAATTTGCAGGAGGGGCCCAGTAAACCTGTGCACAGTAGTACTAATTATGATGATGCCATGCAGTTTTTGAAGAAGAAACGATACCTTCAAGCGGCAAGTAACAATAGTAGGGAGTATGCGCTGAATGTGGGCACCATAGCTTCTCAGCCTTCTGTAACACAAGCAGCTGTGGCAAGTGTCATTGATGAAAGTACTACGGCATCCATATTAGATTCACAGGCACTGAATGTGGAGATTAAGAGTAACCATGACAAAAATGTTATTCCAGATGAGGTACTGCAGACTCTCTTGGATCATTACTCTCATAAAGCTAATGGACAGCATGAGATATCATTCAGTGTTGCAGACACTGAGGTGACTTCTAGCATATCAATAAATTCTTCAGAAGTACCTGAGGTCACCCAGGCAGAGAATGTTGGATCAAGCTCCCAAGCATCCTCATCAGATAAAGCCAACATGTTGCAGGAATACTCAAAGTTTCTGCAGCAGGCTTTGGACAGAACTAGCCAAAATGATGCCTATTTGAATAGCCCGAGCCTTAACTTTGTGACTGATAACCAGACCCTTCCAAATCAGCCAGCATTCTCTTCCATAGACAAGCAAGTCTATGCAGCCATGCCCATCAATAGCTTTCGATCAGGAATGAATTCTCCACTAAGAACAACTCCAGATAAGTCCCACTTTGGACTAATAGTTGGTGATTCACAGCACTCATTTCCCTTTTCAGGTGATGAGACAAACCATGCTTCTGCCACATCAACACAGGACTTTTTGGATCAAGTGACTTCTCAGAAAAAAGCTGAGGCTCAGCCTGTCCACCAAGCTTACCAAATGAGCTCCTTTGAACAGCCCTTCCGCGCTCCATATCATGGATCAAGAGCTGGAATAGCTACTCAGTTTAGCACTGCCAATGGACAGGTGAACCTTCGGGGACCAGGGACAAGTGCTGAATTTCCAGAATTTCCCTTGGTGAATGTAAATGATAATAGAGCTGGGATGACATCTTCACCTGATGCTACAACTGGCCAGACCTTTGGCTAAAAAAAAGTGTAAATAATACTGGCACTTTAGAACAGATTAATCAAGAGTGGGGTTACTCTGTGTAAATGGAGTGCTGTACAGATTTAAGAGCAATGCGTTATAACAAGTTAAGCTGATATGAATAGCAAGATAATCCAATAACTGCATTTTGTTTGGTTAGTCAGCATTCTTTGAACTGCCTTACATGTTGTCACCTTTATAGAAGCAATGCATTACTTGTTTTAGAACAGAAACTTGCTATTCCACCTACACCGAGTTTAAAAGGAAAAAAAAAAGACTTTCGCACAATTGTTTCCTAATTGATAACATTGTACATTCTTAGGAGATTAGTAATTGTGTGAAATTTACTCATACTGTTTCTAAGTTTTTCAGCATAGTCATTGCACTTCAGCAGGGAATCTGAGTATACTTTACAGACAGAGTGAACTTCAGAGTTTAAATGTCAAGAGATTATGGCTTAAATAAATTAGTGTGTCCTATAGGAGGAAAAAAAGAAACCAAGAAACCACCGTTTAAAAAGAATGATATGCCATATACCCTTGATTTTCATTTTGCATTATATTGACATGTTTTTTTTTTTTGAGAAAAGAAAGTAATAAAAATCTGATAGTCTAAGACTCCACTATTTAAAAGCCTAATTACTTTTAAAATATGCATACTTTCAAAACTTTTACCAAAATACGTAACTGTTGAAGCATTCACTTCTCAATGGAAGTATGCATATTGGTGTCAGTTTCTTTGTACAGTTGTACTTAGATATTTTTTATGATTTTTCATGTGCAGGTATCAAGGTTTTGAAGTTTTAGTAAAAAGATATTCTGTAGATTACATTCCCAAGAACATAATGCTTACACAAAATGTATATTCCACGTTTTAAAGCTTAATTGTATTTTACTTTACATATACACTTCAGTTAACATAGAGCACTTAGAATCTATTTGGTATTTTTGATTTCTCAAAGTAAAAAAAAAAATTAGATTTTTAGGTTTGATATGGTTGTGTCATAATCATCTCATAATTGACAATTTTAATTTTTGGCAATAAAAGGAAATTGGATATCTTTGGAACTGTAAAACCTGGTTTAATCCTTCTCTTTCTAGAATCTTGATAGATTGGATAATTAAACAGTATCCAGAGAAACTAAAGAAATGGGCATTTTAATTGCTTATTTTATCTTGAATTACTTTTTAATGAACACTGCTCATTACAATTTTACAAACCAAAAGTGTTTACTAATTCTAGTAACTACAATTTCTTTTTCAGCTAGATGAGTGATCGGAAACTTTTTGTTGCATTTCAAAATCTAAATAAACTACAGACTTTATCCTTATACCACGAATGTTTTTTTTTTTTTTAATATATATATATATATATATATACTTTGTCTTAAAATAATACAGCATGGTACCATAAATAGTGCTTTTATATATACACATATGTATACTTTTCTAAAGAATGATGGTTTGAGTTACACATTGGACAGTTTTAATTTTTGGAAAATAACATTACTTCTATTGATTTTATTATCCTCTTTAATTTGTTCCAACTTTTTTGCTTATTTTAATTTCCACCATCTTTGTCACAATGCACATACTGATGTAGCACCAGTGATACTCTAAAATTAATATTCTTGGAAGGTGAAACTTTATTGTTGCTAATTTCCACTTTAACTTTTATATTGGCCCTATAGATCTGCAGTCTTTGTTTCAGTATAGAATGTTACACATTTAAATTATTGTTTCTTTTATTTAATGTTATCCCAAGACTGTTCTCATAAAGGGAACAAAGAAAATATCAACCCTTAACATCTTTTACATTTATTTTGAATATTTTGGTGTTTTATGATAATGAATATAAATTATGTTTAATGTGGTTTCCTCTGTACTTTGGTTATTAAGCTTTGCTTGAAATATTAATTTTCCTATTTGACAGCTTTCTTTGCTGCCAAACTTTTCAAGAATTTTAGACTTCTCTGAGGTAGATGTTTAAGTTCTGCCGTTACTGACTTTGAAGAATAGTGTGTGTTGTGTTATACATCATGCAATTGCAAGAAGGCTCTATTCAGGTGAGATGTGAAAAATGGAACTGTGCTCATGCTATATAGGTATTTATATTTTTCTCATACTGTTATTTGATAATAGGCATTTATTTCCTGAGTTGATTTCTTTTTCTTTTTTCTTTTTTTCTCTTTCTCTTTCTCCTTCTCTTTCTTTCTCTTTCTCTTTCTCTCTTTCTCTTCTTTCTCTTTCCTTTTTCCTTTTTCCTTTTTCCTTTTTCCTTTTTTCTTTTTCTTTTTTTGAGCCTGGTCAAAAATTTTGTTCTTCAACAACTTGTTCAGTCCTGGTATAGTATACAGTTTTTGTTTGCTTTAATATCACCAGCACAGTTTTTTTAGAGTGTGACTCTACTGCTGAGCAGTTAGGGTAAGCCAAGGAAGGCAGGCCTTTGAAAATGGTAGTTACGCAAGCAAAATTTCAGGTGTTGCATTCCTGTCTTCGGCACATTTCTTTAAATATACATAATGGCAGACTTTTCTACCACATTGTAAGCATTTGATACTTTGACATAAGTTATTGACGTACCATTTAAGTATAGTAGTTGTGGCTCTCTTACTGTGAAATTCTAAATGCCTACCAGAATTACCTTGTATTATCATCATAGGATAAACATCTCAACAGTTTGGGTTTCCCCACTTTGCTTTAGAAAGTTACTTAATTTGTATCTGGGCATTAATAGTAAAAAGTAAGTAGCCTTTATGTGCTGCTGTAGATCAGAATATTGAGGATATGAGATAATCCTTCTGCAATTTGTGTTTTTCATTTCAGTTAGCAAAGTGTTCCATTAAAACATGCTCTTATACCATTAAACTTTTGGTCAATGTGAGTGAGGTATGCTTTTGCACTTAGGACCTACTCTCCTGTTTGAAGATTGGAAGCAGATCAGGTTAGATGAGGTAATCTCTGTTGAACATCTTGTAAAGCTTTTTTTTTTTTTTTGACTTCTTATTGTACACATATTCATTTGGTTCAGAATATTTGAGTGGCTCTTAAATCTTTTGGATGTCCTTGCAGATTTTCTTTCTGATACCATACAAATCCATCCTTTTAGCTCTGGCTGAGGACTGTCAGTGGTCGGGTAATTTTCCCTTTCTGACAGGCAAAAGAGGTCTTGTGCTCAGGGTAGGCTTTCATTACCACAGGGGAGAGAAACTTGCAAAGTGCCAGGTAGGTTAGATCTTTTGCCACTTCTTTCATTTTATCAATTTGGGTTTTTAAAGGGCTGTTTAAAAAAAAAAAAAGCCGGGAAACTTTAAAAGTAGGCATTACTGTAGTACCACATTTCTTAGACATAGAACATCTTAAACTAGAACTTGTTTTTTCACAGTATAATTACTTGAAGAAGCACTATTATAATCAATGAGAAACTTTTTGACACTGCAATTTAATTTAAACTTTTTCCGTTTCAAATTGCTTTATTTCAGGGAAATAATTTTCCAGTTGTTTTGCTATATTCTGCAAATAAAACCGTGTTTCCTTTTTTCACTTAAACGTTGGTAGGAAACAAACTAAAGCAGACAAACATTTCTTGTTGTGTTTGTTGCTTTCTTTAATCCAATGGATAAAAAAGTAAAACCCTGTAAACATTATTTTATTTTTTTATGCAATACCATGCTGTAAATACGGTTCATCAAATAAGGATGTACCTATGATTGAATCTTTAATTCTGCACAGTTAGAGTTTATATATAAACGTGTCTTGACAATCAAGGACTTTTATGTGAGTCTTCCTTTATGATGTTTATTAATGTTATGCATTCCATTTGTTTTGAAGTGAGTACCAATGTGCTAATTTGTATTGTCTGAAAGTATGTAATGTTTTTACAGCTTGTTTTTAAGAATCTGTAAATATGTACAAACAAATCACAGTACTGCTTTATGTTAGAAGGCATATGATGTTGTACTGTACGTAAGCAATAATACATAGCAGTGCTAACTGTACAAGTAGCATCAGGAAAGTTCTAAAAACATTTCAGAGTTATTCTCCTTATTTCATTTAATAATGATTACCTTTAATCAGTTTTTATAAGTAAATTCCATTGTTCCTCCTACTGGAACATAACACTGTTTACACAGCATAATTGAAGTTGCAGGGGAGACAGGCTAAATCTGACTTCATCTGTACTCACTTTCACTAAGCATTGAATGGCCTTACCACTCTTCTGCAAGATGGAGGAAGACCGCAAAACTTAGTGCCCATCACACTGAAGGAAGGGGGTGTGGTTTTTTTTTTATTTGTTTTTTGTTTTTTTTCCTGCTTCTGTACTGCTACCTAACTTTGTGGTTTGCTTTGGATTTAATATTTGTTTCTGTTTTAGATTCAAGCCCATAAGTTTGGAGGTGACTTCAGCTCCATTGTGACATAGTTCTCTTCATATTTCATAGCTACATTTCAGTAATTCTAAACTTTCTACTTTGATTTTTAGATATGTATTTTTCAAGCTTGATTTCTCAGCTGAACAGATGAATTTATTCAACTTCAATACAAAGAAAGACAAACCTATTGTAGTTTGAATTGAGTAGATATTATACTGTACAGAACAGCTAACTATTTGAACACACACATCACTGCTTTAGAAATAAAACCGCCAATTTATAAATGTATATGACCTACATTTTATAGGAGAAATGTTTTTAAATGCTAGTCATTTATATAATGTGCTTTGAAGGATTTGCTAGTCCACTTCTGTCACTTTTTAGTACACTGGTATCTTTTATATGTAATGTATGCTTTTTATTATTGTAGCAAAGCATTTCAGTAGAATGAATTTTGCAACAATATGGGGGGAATTTTTCATTGTTGGATTTGAATTATACTGGATTTTATCTGTGTAGTCTTGTCTTTATTTTAATGCTGTCTGGAAGGGAACTTGGTATCCAAATAAAGCAGGTAACCTCATTTTACTTCAAGGGCATACTGTGTAGTGCTGAATTTAATCTGGAAATCTGACGGTTTTGAAAAGAAAAACACATTTATAAAAATTGTACAGAAGAAATTAAATGTGTGATGGAAATCCTGATGGTGGAGCACGTTGAATTTTCTGATATATAGTGTTATTTTCCTGGGATCCCCTATGCCTTCTTTGTATTTCAACTAATAAAGGAAAAACCCTGTCATTAAAACTGGTAGGATAATAGGATATTCTGATTATACAGTATTACTTTTCCTATCCCGTTTTCTGACCCTTTCTCAATCACTGTAAATTTTTATTTTCTATTTCTTATTCATAATTAAGCCTGTACATATTATAGACACTGTTGTATAAAACTGAATTGGGTTGCTATGCTTGAATGGGTAACTAAGTGGAAATATTATGGATACTGAGAATTCGTAATATCAGAACAAATTTCCAGGAGAAAGGGGCATCATGTGTCCTGGGAAGGTCACAGCAGATGTTTCTTCAACCCTCTGGGTTATCTATGTGAAGGAATCCACTATAAACTTAGTATCTTGGACAAGTGGGTCTTTCCTTCCCCACCTCCCCCCAAATATATGAGCACTAAATTTCAAAATCTACTCAGGTGAAAATTACTTTGCAATGAAACTTACCACATTGAAGTTTTCACTGTTAAAGATATTTGTGATATTTTTAAATACAAATTTTTGCTCAGTAGTCAGCAGCCTGACAATTGAAATTTGGTAAGTCAGTGTGCTTTAAAATATATTTTACCCTCCAAAGAGAATTGTTTTCAAACAATTGGGAGGACTTCTGTTTGTTTAAATGCATTTTTTAATTGTCATTGTAAAAATAAAATCTTGCTTGACCCCGTATTATGCCATGAATGAATTGCTGAGCCTTTATAATACAATGAAAGCTTGTTTCATGCATAGTCATGGAACATAGAAATGTTCTTTAAACTGACCTATTCATTAAGTGGTTTAATGAGTTTCACAGCTTCTGGCATTGTTGTCATGTAGTTAACCTTGCCACTTGGAGTTTATAATACCATTTTATGTATTGTGATACTAAAGGAAGCTGTTTTGTTTTATTTTTAATTGAATTATTAGACTAATTTATATTTGCAAATTCTGCATTTTAAATGTGGACACTTGCTGTTTGAAAAATAAAAAAAAAATACAGAATACAGTTTTATGAATAATTTCCTAGCTGACTTTTTCACAATATTCTGAACCAAATAACTAATGGTAAATATTTAAAAACTGGTGCATAAATTAATATTAAAAAGAGAAGGATGTCTGTATGGAATTCAGTTTTTGTACAAATTGAGTAACCATCAGCAGGAACTTTACTTTGTGTAGAATGTGTAGGCAGTTCTAAAATTTAGGAGTCAAATGTTACTGTCCAATATTGTAGACTTGAAATATGTTTAACATAGGTTTAAAAATTATGTGTTGTTGTTTTTTCTTTATGGGTAAGAGTCTGTAAACCCATCATATGTGGGTTTTTACCCCCTATTAGTGAAGATAGTTTTGTTTTTATCCATTTACCACCTTGCCAGTCCCCTGTCTTGTGACACATTGTAAGAAAGCTGTCTGCAGTGAGGAGTGCAGTCCAGGTCCTTGGAACAATATAAACTAATGGCCTTTGCAGAGATTAATCCTAGGACCCTGGCTTTATTAGCATGGTGCTTTAAGTAACCATACATAATAATACCACTGATAGTCTATTAATCCATTTCCTAGATCTCAGTTTTTCTTGAATGGTTAGAAATGGTAGGTAGAGGGGTGGGGAGATATATACTCTACATGACACTTCTACCTTCTGGAGATTACAAGAAAAAATGAAATTGAAGTCACTTGAATTAATGTTATCATAGAGTCTTACTTGACAATTTGTCATGCACAAAAGGAGTATGAAGATTTCTATGATTATGTTTGGATAGAAGTTTACTTTTTTGCAGACTGCTGGCTGTCCTGTCTCTCTTTCCCTCCCACCCCCAGCCTGAAAAGGTATTAGGATAAACTGTATCCATTTGATGGCTTATAGTCAATGGAGCAGAAGAGTTTAAGTGCACTGAAGGTAAAATTTTAGTTCCTCTTGTCATTTTCAAATGTCTTTAAAAGGACATTTATAGTAAAACATCATGCACACACCCATGCAGATGTTGCATATGTGTAAGAGCTAGGATGTGAAATGTGATCCTATAAATGAGAATGACCATTTTCAAAGTGATTTTCAAACTACTGGAAAAACCCAAGTTTAGAAATGGACCTGAATGGAAAAATGGAGAACATTTTGAGTTTTTGCATATTTACGCATTCAGGTGAACTCTTAAAATCATAACTTAATTTTCCCTAGCTGCTCCCGTTCATAGTAAGATTCTGAAATTCATGCTTGTGTTAAGGTGGCCAAGGGAGCCAAACAAATGTATTATTACCTGTGATGGTACTTAGGTTTCTAATGATTTGAATTCTTACTTGCTGGGGCCTAATATTCAGGATCCATCGCCTGCTAAGGAACAAGCATTGTGCTAGATGCGCATAAATGGTTAAGTCTATTAACATCTTTATTTGGGCATCTGAGGGGTTTTTGAGGTGGTGGTAGTTGCAGGGTGTGGTACTGTACATTAGATTATTAAAGCATAAGATGTATTGGATGCTGTGCTGTGTAGCTAAATATCTCAGGCCTCATCAAATGGGTAAGTAGTAGATTTCTTTAGGACAGTTTTCTAGAGAACATAATTTTAATAAATTGGTTGCAGAAGATAGAAAATATATACAGGCCAAATAAAGTGGAAATAACGTTAAAAATATTGCCTAATTAAAATACCAAACTCACGGATAAAATTCAAACCTGGACTGTGGAAATGAGACTAGCCTTTGTTCAGAAGGAATGTACCTGTTACAGGAGTGGGAAATGAATGTGCTCTAGGGATTCGTGAACCTGAGGGGTACCTATATCTTAGTGGGGAGTTGGAAATGGATGCTGGAGGATGCTTTCCTGGAAATAGGAGAGCTAACTGAACCAGTGCTAATACAGTCTTCATGGAGTGGTATTAATACTACTTTAAATCATTTGAGTCACACATGAGTCAGTACTCCCAGCTATGATTATGTTTATGATGCTCTTTAAGTCAAATAACTTCCACTAACCCCTAATTATCTTACATTCTCCTTTCCTTGACTGTTTCCTTCAAGGTGTTTGGACCACTATGAAATTTACCCTTAAACCTCCTGAATAACAGTTTTCCTTTGTTTCTTTATGGGAATTCCAGCACTGTCCCACAACTGTTGTGTTGATAATGAGAGTTAAGACTGATTGCTAGAGCACAAAATGAAATGGCAGAAAGAGGATACAACCGAGCAAACACATTTAGAACCACTCTCGGCTTCGCTGGCAACATGCACTGAGAGAAGTTGTGCTGTGCAGTTTGCTGAGTTGGCCCTCACGATCTGAGAGCAGATGGTGGTGCTCAGAGGTGGCATAACCAGTGTTGCAAGGGACAGCTTTAAATGACCTTTATGTGATCTTCTTGAGTATTGTGAGACTGCAGGGGTGTAGGGTCATGAGATTCTACAAGCTGCATGGGCAGGTTAAGAAGCAGAATGAGCAAGAGAGAATCAAAGAGACAAGTGGTGGTTCTCCCTTGGTCTGTCTGTGTAACATTGTTCATGTCACTTACCCTTCCTGAGCCTCGATGTTTTATCTGTAAGGAGATAATAAAAGTTCTTTCGGAATTGCTGTCAATATCAAGTCATTTGAGATGATTTGTAAACTATAAAGCACTAAACATTTCCTAGTTCATATTTTAGAAGTGGCACAAAGGGGAGCTAGAGCAGAATTGGACAAGTGTTGGAAGCTTCATTTCTTATAAAGCAGAGCATGTGATAAATTCCTGACTTGATGACAATATCCTCTTTCAAAAAATTGGGAGGTATGAGTGGGTTTGTCTGGATTTTATTGACTGGCAAGGAAAAGCTAGTTAGGTGGGTGGAAGAGATTCCATTTTCAGAGACCCTGGAAGGGATGCAACGTTTTTGAAAATGATGTATGTTGCAGTGAATTTTTAAAAGTCAGTAAGCTTGCAGGGGGGAAAAAGAGGCAAAAATATCCTACAAAAGTAAGAACATATTGAACTACTCCATTCCAAGCTATTGGTTAATCAGGAACAAGAACCTGACTGTCCATGAGGCAAAAAGCCAACAGTAAGGTTGGAATTTTGCAGCCAGCTTCACCAGGCAGGAGGAAGGGACACAGGTCTGTGTGGTGGGCCTGGCCTGCTCATTCACCTTTTTCTCTTACATTTATTTTTCACCATTTCTCTCCAGTTATTGCTATCTCCTTTGTTTTCCTCCTTAGTGACTATATGGTGTGTGCCATAGTGAGTATACACCAAACGGGAACAGCTGCTTGATGGTGTGTGATGTTTGGCCTTTAATGCAAGTTAGATTTATTTACCTTAAGTGTTTTTAGTAATATTTCAGAAAAATTCAAAATTAATTGCTCATCAGGAAAAGATTCTTGGTGGTGTTTTGTTCACAGTATAGAACAGTGCCTTACCCATAAGCAGGAATGAATGAATGAAGAGTTTTAAATGTGGTAAAAGGCACAAACAGTGAAGGTATTAGAAATGATGGTGGTGCCTTTTTTTTTTTTTTTTAATGTTTATTTTTGAGAGAGAGTGGGAGCAGGGGAGGGGCAGAGAGAGAGGGAGACACAGAATCTGGAAAAGGCTCCAGGCTCTGAGCTGTCAGCACAGAGCCTGACACGGGGCTTGAACTCATGGACTGCGAGATCATGACCTGAGCTGAAGTCGGATGATTAACCGACTGAGCCACCCAGGCACCCCTGATGGTGGAGTTTTTATGGTACTAAGATGATGCTCTGATCAAGGAGCCTGAGAATACTGGATGTCTACGCTCAGCCACAAACTTCTAAACAAGATTCCCACTGGAGACACATGCGAGCATCAGTGGCTAGTGAGAAACATGGCATCTGATGTGTTGGACCTGTTTCCCAAACCCTAGTGTAGAAATGGGCTAGAAGATGTGGCCAGGACTACATGTCTCTAGGGCCATTTACTTCCCCCTAGGCTCCTTACTACTCTCTGGCTGCAGAGAAATGAGAGCTTCTCTATATATGACAACAAGTGAAGAACAGGAGGCTAGGATTCCATAAATGAACAAATGGTCCCAGCACTTTCCCCTGCTCAGTAGCATGGGAATAAAAGGAAGAAGCCAACAAACAAAGGCCATGTCCACATGTGAGGACATGCCTACTGCTGGGTGTGACTCAGTAAATATTCTATGATCAGATCAATCAGATTGACAACTCATGGTAGGCAGGTCTTGTGACTTTCTCGAATCCCTTGGAACCCTTCATCCCTTTATCATAACCACAGGCCAAGCCACCTTCAAGTCTTGCTTGGGCTCCTACAAGTTTCTACCCATTATCTCTTGATGGCCTCCAGTCCTTTCTACAGGTAACAACCATGCAAAAACCCTTCAGAAGCTTCTCAGTTGCTATTTAATAAACACTAAGCACCTTGCCTTGGCCCTGGTGACCGCCACTGCCTACAGCCCCAGCCTTCCCCACACTGAGTTCACCCTCTGCTCTTCCACTTGCGAATTGCTCTCAGATTCTCACATTCGGTCATGCCCCTTCTGCCACAAAGACTGTTTTCTCTACACTCTACCTATTAACTCCCCACCCTGATTTCAGCCCCAGCATCACTTCCTCAGAAGAGCTTATCCTGATCTCCGTTAGGTCATAACTACCCTCCCCCTCTGCACGTCCCCACCCAACCACAGACTCCTTGCCCTCCATACAGTTGCTTTCAGCATAGATGGCTATTTGTCATGATCTGATTATTAGTGTGAGAATCTGATTTCCTGCCTGTCCAGAGCCATCATGTCCCTCATCGTGTGCCAGTGTTGGGCTCAGTGCTTGGGGAGGAACAGATACCTGGTGAATATGGTTGAAAGAGAGCAGCCAGGCCCTGTGAGTCACATCTGAGGGTGCAAAGAGCTCATGGGTGCAACAGAAGAAACACTGCCTGGGAGTTTGAGGTCCAGTGGATAGCAGCAGTGGGACCACGAAACTGCCCCTGTGAGTTTCAAAATGAGAGGAAAGATGGTGTATTTGGAAAACAGAGCTGGATTTCAGTCCTCATCAAAATTCTGGAATGTTCATAACAACTCTGTCACATAGGCTTGGCAGGCTTTATCATTAACTCCATGTTGTAAATGAGAAATGAAGGCTCAGACACATGAAAGAGCATGGTGGAAAGAAAGAACTGGGACCCAAATGCAGGTCTGACTTCTCTCATCTGTCCATGGGTCTTCCATATCGGGTATTTAAGCAAGTGCTGAAGGCTAATTGTGTTGTTGTCACGGTCCATTAAGGCTGCCACTGTCATTCATGAACTGGACCCGGTTCATTAGGCTTCTCTCTGCATCTCCTGTGTTCTCTGGTCCCAATAGGTCCTGGCTCAAACTAGATGCCACGTGGCTGCTAGAGGGAGAATGACTTCCTCCTGTCAGAGGGCAAACTCCCAGAATCAACAAACAGTATAGATCCTGGAGGAGAAACAGGATCTCAACAGGAGCTGGAGACACCTGACAGCAGGGAAGTGGCAGCCCCTCCCTCTCCACTCAGCCCTACCCCAGATAGGCAAAGCAAAACTCTTCTTCCTGGGGTCTTGCCCCCACCTCTCTGGGAACTAGGAGATCTCAGCCTGTGTGAGGGGTTTGTATTTATGTCCGGTTTGCAGCTCTCGAGTCGCCCCTTCCAACTCCCAGTAATGCCTGCCGGCCCTTCAAACAAATGTCCTTCTTGCCTCTGGGACTTCTGGGAACACATCTCAACCTTTTTCTGTCTTATCTCTTCACCTGGATTAGAGAGGCCGTTTTGTGTACAGGAGAGAGCCTAATACTGGAACCAGATGTACGTTCAAATCCCAACTCCACCCTCAAAGCCAGCAAACTTTTCTGAATGTGTACAGAAGTCTTGTGATTTTTTTTGTTTTTTAAATAGGCATGTCCCAGGGAGGTGTATCACAATGACCAGCTACAAAGAAAGAGATGGATAGTAAATTACTTGTGCTCCCTGAGTAATATATTTCACAACTTCTCTTTGTCATTGAAAGTTATAACTGGAGTAAGACACCACTGTGGATAGGGTATATTCTATCCCTTAAGTATTTTAAGAGAGAGGCAAAAACTGCCCCCAAAATTACTGGGCTAGAAATTCCATGGGTTTCAACCTTGACTGCATCTTAGAATCACCTGAGAAATTAAGAGAAAATACTGATGCCCAGACTCCACCCCAGACCTGGGTAAAACCACCCCCAGGTGACTGTAAAGTCCAGCCTAGGGAGAGGACCAGCTGACCCACCTCTTGTGACCCTTCTGACTCTGGTTCCAGCGCCTAGGCTGTGAGGTAATTTTGTATATATACATATTTACATCATGATTTAATGTTTTCAACCTGTTTTTACATTTCTGTTTTGGTTGAATGTCTCCAAGCTCTGATCTTTCCTCAGAGTTCAGACTTTATGACCAATGAGGTCATTTCTCAAGACATGATTTCTTCTGCCTTCACACAGAGGGCAATTCTTAGCACCAATCACTGGAAGGGAAAGAGGTGAAGGAGCTTTCGTCAGCGGCTAAGTGGGGGTAAGGCCCACAGAACTACAACTTCAATGTTACAAACTTCAACTTGAACTGGAGTTGTTACTGAGTGGAAAACAAGTGAGTTTAAAAACAATATTATGACTTTTTTTATTTAACAGGGCTGCAATACTAGTAAGTCCAAACAATTAAATGAATAAAAATCCCCCCCCCCTTTTTTTTTTACCTTGGCTGGATGCATTATGTATTCGCTATCTATTGCTGAATAACAAAGTACCCCCACAACTTTGTGGCTTAAAACAGCAACAATTTATTGTGTCTCGTGGTTTCTGTGGTCAAGAATTCACACAGCACAGTCAAGACAGCTTGTCCTTACTATAATGTCTGGGGCCTCAGCTGGAAGAACTTAAAGCTGGGGACTGGAATCATTTGAAGGCTTATCTCACATGTCTGGCAGTCGATGCTGGCTATAGGTGGGAACACCCACTTGTGTCCTCCGCATGTGGCCCAGGCTTCCTCACAACATGGTGGCTGAATTCCAAGCACAAGTAATCTGAGAGCAAGGAAGCCAGATGGACTGCCTACTGCTTTTATATTCTATCCTAGGAAGTCAAGCAGTGTCATTTCTTCCATTCCTACCGTTGGTTAAGGCACTCACAAAGGTCTGTTCAGGCTCAAGCATAGGGAACATAGACCCATCTCTTTTTGAAGGAACATTAATGTCATATTGCAAGAAGACCATAAGAGATGGGATACGTTAGTGTAACCATCTTCAGAAAATACAATCTGCCCCACATTGTCTTCTAATTTTCTTATTTAGTTTTTAGACTCCAAAAGTAATGTGCCAATCATAAAAAAAAAAAAAACATTAAAAATCCAGAATTTGTACACCAGAGTAGATTTCCTCTCCCACTATCTCAATCCCACTCCTTAGAGATAATCACTATTAACAGATTGATGTGTTTTTCCATACAAACTACATATATGTATACATTGCATTATAAAAAATAATTACACATTATTCTGCAACTCGGTGTTTTTACTTATTATGTGATGAAGAGTTCCATGTTAGTACATATAAAAACACCTAATTCTTTCCAATACTGGTTGCCAGAGCATGGCTGTACCATAACTTATTTAATAATCTTCTGTTAATGGATATTCTGCTTTTAATTTTTTTTTAACTATTACAGATTAATGATGCAGTTAACATCCTTATACTAGGTCAGATAGGGTAGTATGTTAAAAATGGGATTGTTCTATTCAAAGGATATACAAGGGTAGTGTTTTTAAATATAGCAAATGTGGGTTTTTAAAAAAAATATATCATTGTTATAAGATAAATCTACATTAAGCAAGATGGGTAGGTTTCTCTTGCTTTAACATAAGGAAAATAAACAAACATTTGTTCTTGGGTTTGAAGATGTTTATAAGCTTTGAAGGGAACTTCTCATTTAGAAAGTAATGAGTAACAAAAAAGGTGGTTATGAACAGCAGTGTGGATTTCCTTTTCTAATGTTTTTAGCTCAGGCTGAAATGGAAGTGAATGTGTATTGTTCAAAATTCACACAGACTCTTAGAGGGAGGCTCATCAGAAAATGATAGCAAACAGGAAACCAACCTTTTATTTTTAAGGCAAAAAATAAAAGTGTCATGTGTGACCCCAAACTGAATAATAAAAATGAGTCTACTGGCCATGTAGATGTAGTATACGGATATACAGTCAATTCCAATAAAACGACAGTGTTATCCTGCCCACCTATCTATCCATTGTTTACAGACGGCTAATGTGTAATTTATTCTGGGAGTCTTTCCTCTTCCAGAGATGGGTAATTAAAAACTTCTTTGCTGGGAATGAAGTTCCACCACACGCTACAACATGAATGAACCTTGAGGACATGCTAACTGAAATAAGCCAGACACAGAAGGGCAAATATTGTCTGATGCTGCTTATGTGGAATACCTTGAAGAAGCAAATTCATAGAGACAAAAAGTAGATTAGAGGTGACCATGGGCTGAGGAAGGGGGAGATGGAGAATTATTGCTTAATGGGTGCAGAGTTTCTGTTTGGGGTGATGAAAAAAGAGCAGTGATGGTTGCACAACATAGTGAATGTAATTAATGCCACTGAATTGTACATTTAAAAATGATCAAAACGGCACACTTTATGCTATGTATCTTTCCATACCAAAAAAGCCTTTACTGGAGCAGGAGATGTTGGGACTCTTGTCAGTGTTCCCATGGTTTTGCCTTCCCTTTTGTTTTTAAAAGAACAACCTCTATTTTTAGGGATTTTCACACAAAGGCTCATGTGGGCGTGGGAAGTACTCCCAGCTGCCCTCCTGTTTTCAGAAGCCCACATGGAAGCCTAGCAAGTTATTTAAGGATTAGGAAATATGCCAGATTGGAAATGGAGATAATTTAATCCTCTGTATGTTAATTCAGTGGGGGGGGGGGGGGCGGGGGGGGGGGGGGGCGGGGGGGGGGGTGGGACGCCCTGGGGGAGTCGGTTCTCAGTCTTGCTGAAGGTGGTGAAGGGCAAAAGAGTTGCACTTCCTTCGAGTTGAGGGTCAGCTGGTGGGGTAGCCAGCCGCACGGGGGGACATCTGGAGCGCAGTCTCCTCTCCTGCCCAGAGGCTTCTGCATCCGCCCAGGGGGGCCACGGGGCCAGTGTGGGAGTTGTAGGCCCTCGGGGTCCCCGTCCTTTCTCACTCTGGTGTGCAAGGTTGGACAATTTCTCAGAACTGCAGTGAGTAGGATCGCGCCGCGTCCTATTTCCCAGGGGTGGCCACCTCAGCTGGTGGCACTGAATTGGCCGAGGGCTGCAGCGGCAGTGGCTGGTCCGGTCACGTCTGAGAGCTAGCGGAGTCCACACTTCCCCTCCCGGTAATTCGGCTGGGGCTCCAGATTCCCGTCCCCTCCTCCCAGGCCTGGCAGCTCTGTCGCGTAGAGCGGAGCCCTCCTGGGAGGCGCTAGGTGTGCGGGCCCCACCCTTGGGGAGGGGAAATCTCAGCAGCCCCTCCCTCTCCACCTGGCACCGAGGTTCCCGAATGAAGGCGTGGCTGGGGTGGCCGAGCCCGGACTAGACCCGCCTCTCCAGCTGGACAGGGGGACCCGCGCAGAGCACACCTGGTCAGCCACGTGGCGGGGGCTAGGGGAGCGGGGACAAGGCGGGCCCCGCGCTAGAGCTCTCTGACCCTGCGGCAGGTGAGGGTGGACGGGGCTGGTGGGTGGGGAGTGCACAGGGTGGTCTCGGGGACGACTCCTCTCCCCGGAGGAGCTCTGTCCGGTAGTAAGGGAACCCGGCGTTGCCACCTGCTCAGGTAATCCCCGTCCCGCCCCCGCGTCACGGGACGCGCGTGTGCACCTGAGCGTTTGCACGCGGGCACTCGGACGCGCGCGTGCCTGCCCCGCGCCCAGGAGAGGAATGGTGGGTTCTCCCCAGGATCGAGAGGCGGGTGTGGGCTGCTCCATCTGGGATTCGCAGAAGTGGGGATGCTGACAGACGCGCGGGAGCCAGGGCTGCGGACCCGGAGCGTCTCTCCGGAAACCTGCGGGTCCTTTTCCGCAGACCGAGGGCCCGAGCGGCGGGGGTCAAGCCAGGCCCAGCGCGCCTCGCTCCAGACTCGCCTGGCTGTGCGTTGGCAGCGGGGCCGAGAGCCGAGGGGACCTTTCTGGGGTCTCCCTCACACCCAGCTCGTCTCCGCAGCCCGCCAAATCCTCGCAGTCTCCCGGCCCCCAGCTCCCAGCTCTTTTCTTGGAATACTCGGGGCGCTTTCCCTTCTCGCCTTCTCTGGCTGCTGTCATTGATCGTGTTCTTCTCACATGACAAACTCTGCCCCCATACCCCCCTCTCATTCTCCCTTTTCTCCTTCCAAAATCTCGTGAGCCCTGTCTCTGTCCCATCCCCGTGCTAGGGAAAGGGGGCGAACAGGCAGGGCGCAAAGTCCCTGCTCCAGGGAAAGCTGGTTCCGGTACCAAGGGGAAGACTGCCCGTCTGAAGAGAACCAAGCTCTTATAATGATGCTCAGTCCTCTTTTGCTTACCTGCTGTCTCCACTCCCCTACCCTTTCTGGCCCTGCTCCAGAGGGGACCTTCAAAGAACCACCTAAACTCCTCTGTCTCCCTCCGCCCATGGACCAATCTGTATTCACTCACTACCTGCAACCAGTTCTAGGGAGCCAGTGCTGCCTTTGCTGTGGACAGAGGGGTTCACAAGGATGACAGGGGAGTGTCAGACTGTGTCCTCTGGGGCTGGGTAAACTGGCAGCTGGCTCTGACCCCCATACTGAAGGAGCTCAGGGAAGAAAGCTCTGGGGGCAAGTGTGGCTCCAGGACAGCAAGGTGTGAGCACAGGGAGGTTCTGAAAGATGTGTGGAATAGATTTGGGTACCAAAGAGAGGAAAGGGGTGTTTCCAGATGAGGTAGAACAAGGTCCCTTCCTTGGTCAGGGCTGTGTGTGGTGTATGCAGGAAGGATGGATCCTATGGATGGAGGGAAGAAGAGCCAGCCTGACCAAAGATGGTGTTTACCTTCCAGAGGGGTCTCCCCACCCAGACCACCAGGACCCCATTTCCAGGAGAACAGCCCAGATGTCTCAAGTGCAGGAACTCTTCCATGAGGCAGCCCAACAGGTAGGCTTGTGCCGTGGCGGGGGGGGGGGGGGTCTGAGATCCAACAAGGGGCACCCAGACAAGAAGCTGAATGGAAACTTTATGGTAGACTATTTTAAAAGTAATTATCTCAGAAGTTTATTTTGGTATTCTCGCTTAATCAAGAAAATGTTAAGCCAACGCTTAATCATCTGTGTGCAGAAAATCTTCTTTGGTATTATTTGTAGTGGGTTTTGAATCCTGAGCATTCCTTCTTGCCCCATGGAGGTTTTCCATGAACAGAGTGAGGACTCAGATAATATGAACTCCTTTTACTTTTGAATCAAACCCGTGCAAGAAGGTAAATTTATTTCTGAAAAACTCATATATGCTGAAGCCAAATGGATTTCTGGATTTCCTGATGTCTGCAGGTCTTTTTTTTTTTTTTTTTTTCTTTCCCTGTTGATCATTAGTTGTAGTAAATATTCAACATAGCTATGGAACTGAAGGAGTTCTCTGCAGAAATACAGTTAATTCCTTTAAAAAATAAAAAGCCATGCTTAGGTGTTAATCAGGAAACTGCCTGCAGTGGTCTTGCTGTTTAATGATCACTCAACCTTGAAGTTTTCACCATCCCTCGGATTTCTCTCATGCTTTGTAGAGAAGGGCAGGAGGGGTTCTGGCATTATAATGGGGTGCGGGGAATAAGCCTGCCATGAAGGGAGAGGATCAACTCAAGCCCTCAAACAATAGCAAGAGAGCAGGCTCTAGAACCTGGGGGTCTTGAGACAAAGGGCAGATGAGGCAGGAGGTGTTGTAAGTTGGTGGGGGAATCCAAACTGGCCAGTTACCCCCTCTTCAGGTTCATGGGTACATGTGAAAAATGCAGCATGGTGGCTGACAGATGGTGAGTACTCAGCACAGGGTACTGCTCCTCTCCCCCTGGCAGGTCCAGGGCTGTACCCCACACCCTCATACTTAGCTCCTGACATTCAACTCTGCCAGTTTTCATGCTGCTGAGAAGTGAGAGACTGGAGACTCTGCAGAATGCCTGCCCAGAGCTGTTCTTTCCTGGATGGAAAGGCCTGTGGCCATGCTCTTGGTGTGGCCGAGGACCATTAGAGAGACCTTGATTTGTCAGGGGTCTTCACATTTATTTAGCTTGACCAGCTTCTCATGTGTTTTCTTTAACTATGTAAGACTATACGTGAGTGTTAACACACTTCACATGTATTAGTGGACCACTTCTGAAATAATGGCTGCCATGTTGGGCATGAGAAAGATGCCTACACGAAAAATATGAGGCTCTTGTCCACAGGGATTCCAAGAAAAGAGACAAGATATTCTTGATTCATCTTTGTGAGAAGGATCTGTTGAAGCTCACCTGTACCCCTCTCTCCCCTGTTAAAAACCTTCAGTGGCTCCATGTGTCCACCACTCAGAGCTCAAACTCCTTAGCTTAGGTCCTGCACAGGCTGATCCTGCTGGAGTTTCAAGCCTGGTCCCTTGAATCTTCTTTGTGCCCCACATGCCAGCCAAAACTCACCATTCCCCAGGCTCTGTGCTTGTATCTTTCCCCTTTGGTGGTCTTTGCTGATACTTCTCTCTTAACTGACTTGTCACTGGAACCCTCCAAGTACCTGAGGCAGTGCCTGGCATTTAAGTGGATGATGAATGTTAGTTGGTTGATCAAATAAACAAGCAGTAGATGCCCACAATGCAAATTAAATTGTCATAAGTGCACCAAGAGAGAGTTCTTTTTATTTTTATTTACTTATTTATAATATTTTAATGCTTATTTACTTTTTGGGAGAGAGAGAAAGAGAGAGAGAGGGAGAGAGAGGGAGAGGGGGAGGGGACAGAGAGAGAGGGAGACACAGAATCTGCAGCAGGCTTCAGGCCCTGAACTCTCAGCACCAAGCCTGATGCGGGGCTTGAACTCACAAACCACGAGATCATAACCTGAGCCGAAGTTGGATGCTCAACCAACTGAGCCACCCAGGTGCCCCAAAAGAGTTGCTTTTAAAAATGTGGTAGAGGGGCGCCTGGGTGGCGCAGTCGGTTAAGCGTCCGACTTCAGCCAGGTCACGATCTCGCGGTCCGTGAGTTCGAGCCCCGCGTCGGGCTCTGGGCTGATGGCTCAGAGCCTGGAGCCTGTTTCCGATTCTGTGTCTCCCTCTCTCTCTGCCCCTCCCCCGTTCATGCTCTGTCTCTCTCTGTCCCAAAAATAAATAAACGTTAAAAAAAAAAAATGTGGTAGATACAAAGGGCTTTGTGTTCCCTCTCTCCATCTCCCTCTCCCTCAATCTTCAAATATTGAGGGACTGGACAGTGTTCAGTGTCAAGGCCTTTGGTGTTCACTTGATGCTTGAAATTCATCCTTTTTCTCTGTCTCCGTTGCACTGTCTTGTCCTGAGCACCATTTCTGAATTGGATTATTCATACTCTCCTAACCTCTTTCTCCACATTGCTCCTTTCTACAGCAGAAATCTATACATTCGACTGCTTTGCTAAAATCCTTTCAATGGCTTCTTACTGCCTTCAGAATTCAGCTCAAACTCTTGGCCCCCAAAGCCTTCCATGATCTGACTCTGCTCCAGGCACATGCTCTATCACTGCACTTACTGTGTAGCATTGAAACAAGCTGTTCCTTTCCTATCTCCCTTATGGTTGTGAACCCCTGATTCATTGTTGCATCCTCAATACCTGTCATTAGTGTTTAGCATATAGAAAATGTTCAGTTAGTGCTGGTTCTACTTAACTGAACTGAGCTCACTAGAGATTGAGGGAGCTGCCATCTGCATTAGGTGTCCAAGTATTGGTGGCAGAACATATATGGTGAAGCCAGGTAACACATCCCAGGCTGAACAGGTAGGAAAATGATACTACCGATTGGTGGGTGCTTATTATTACTTACTTAATTTAATCTTCATAACACATTCTGGAAGAAATATGATTATTTTGGTTTGACAGATGAGAAAAACAGAGGTACCTAGAACCCAAGCGTGCTTATTGCCGAGGCCTTTCTTCTCTTTGCCTCTTGCCCTAGCGGTGAAACAGAGCCACTCAGATGGCAAACCAGAGGCCTGTGTGGAGAGCAGGTAGCCGGTTGGGTAGCTAACATGTGAAGCTGAACTCTGGGAGTGGCTGGCCCTCCAAGTTTCCTATGAACCTTTTTCTACCTTCACTCCAGCCTTGGTAGTCAGGAATTCTGCTAGGAGCTTTGGAGTTTGAAGGACAGAGGAATAAGAAGGCAGCATCCTGTGCCAAATCCTTCAGTTCAGATCTGCTCTTCTCTTGGTCATTGTGACTAGAAAGTAGCTCTTAGGATATTTGGCCACAGTGGGGATGCTTGTGAGTTAGGTGGAGAGGTGAATTAGTGGACTCTTAGTTTTACTTTGATTATCTCAAGACCAGGTGGTATAGCTGTGTGTGTGAGTGAGTGAGTGTGTGTGTGTGTGTGTGTGTTGGTCAGTAGTAAGTGGACCAGCTGGGACCTGAAGCTGTAGATCAGGTTAATAGTATGGCGTTCAAGCATACATGGGCTGCCTGGATTCAAGTACTGACTAATACTTTGTGATTTGTGACCTTGGACAAGTTACTTAGCTAAGTCTCTGTTTCCTCACCTATAAAATGGCTACAATAAAGAGAGTTACAAAGATTAAAAGAGATAATTCATGTAAATATTTAGTGTAGTGCTTGGTTCAATAGTGAACAGCCAGTGAATGTTGGCTAATAATAAAACTAGGGTGAGGAGTATGTATTTGTTCCAGAATGTAGTGATAATAAGTAATCAGAAGGTTCAGTTGGGGAATTAATGCAGAACTCAGCACAGCAAAGACTTGAATCCCAAATCCAGAATTATTCCAGTGGCTGAAACCAGAATGTGGGGCATTGTCCAGGATAGCCGGCTGGGTGGGCTGGGTGAGCTGAGGAAGATGGGACACTTTCTAGACCCAGATGGGTGTGGAGTGGCTTGAGATTGTGTGTGAGTATGTGTGTATGGGTGCATAGTTTGGGAACCTACTGAATCTCTGGCAGGTACAGGTCTTGTTCTGGCAACCTCTGTCCTCAGGTGCTTCACTAACATGACTTGAACCTGAGAAGCTGGGTTCTAAATTCTGACTTTGTCACTGGTTGTGCTGGACCTTTGGGCAAGTTATTCAGGGCTCCAAGTCTGCTTCCACAACTGTGAGATGGGGTGGGAGTACCTGATTTTCAAGGCTTTTATGCCATATGTGGAAAGATCTGGCCCAGAGCCCGTCACATGGTGAGCACTAAATACAGTGTGTGTTCAGTGACTGGATGAAGCAGATTTCACACTGAAACCCAGTAGAGTACACTGTTTGTGAAACATGGGCCTGGGAAGTTAAGGAACAGCTGGAGCCAGAGGGAGGAGAATGGAAGGCTAAAAACCATATGTTCTATGCTTGTCTCTGCCAGTCCCTGGACAGAGAGGACTGTGGTGGACATGATAGGTCAGGAAGATTAAGCTGGCAGGAGAAAGCAGGTGGCCTGAGACAGGGAGAGATAGCAAATAGACATGCTCAGTGAGGTCTGAAGTCCAGCAGGATCAAAAGCTTTTAGCATCGGGAATAGTGAGAATATTGAGCTCAGCTTACCGTGGATTTATTGAGTGCATATTATTGCCAGGATCTCCAGTAATAGCTGTTGCTGGAGATGTTAAAACTGAAATCCCTTAACTGCTATGGAATAAGGAATGCCTCCAATGAATCTGAGGTTCTTGTCTTCCTTCTCCCAGCATTAGATGGTCTCCAGAGAAACTTAAAGGGGACCTGTGTTACGCTATGGGATGCAAACAAGTCACCAAACGCTGCAGATTAGCTTGTATGAGTGACTTGTGTTCTTTCCTCCCCATCTAGCTTTCTTCCAAGAGATTTGGCTCCTGTAGGAATAGTCTATGAGGACCCTTCTTTAGGAAATCTGGTTGCTAAAGTCTGGCTGACCTGAGCTTATCACCCTGGAAAAGAGCCTGATGAAGACCCAGGAAGTAGGTGCCCTGGTAGAGCCATGGCATCTGGCCTATGTGTAGGAGGAGGTGTTTCCAGGTTGACTTCCGGGGGGTGAGCCGTGTCTGACCCTGAACATGCCCCACCCAGCATTGCTTGACTTCCTTGCCCTCCCTTTCCTTTCTCTATCCTCTCATCCTGTGCTCTCTCCCTGTTTTCTCTGCCTCAATTCAGTGGCGTACCCAGGTTAGCTTAGGATGGTAAGGGTAAAAAAGAGAGTGTGGTCATATTGTGGGACACTGGAGAGCAATGAGGTAGCACCAACAAGAGAGGCAGATAGAAGCAAACATTTTAAGAGGCAGAGGGGTTCTCAGAGACCGCTGGCCCAGTCCCCTTCCTCAGCATGTCAAGAAACAAGGCCAAAGGTGTTGAATGACTTGTCAGAAGACATGTGCAACGGGTGGCAGAGATAGGCTAGAACCACAAGTGCTAACCCGTACCACAGCTCTGGATTTAGCGTGATGCATCCTGTCTTTAGGTTATAGTAGAATTTTGAGCATTGGTGTCAGGCTTCATTGCAAAAGCTTTGCTTTGGTTTTCTGTGCCCCCATCAGCCAGTGTACAGTGAAGAACTGGCTTGTGTTTTTGCCATGTGTTTACCAGGCCTGTTTTGGAATCTTTAAAACACCAATATTCAGAGTGAGCCTTGGGAGACACATGTGAGGTTCTAGGGTATTGCTTTGTTAGTATGTAGAGAAATGAATATAACTAAGGAGAAAGGAAAAGGGAACTTAAGACAAAACTGCTCTGTTTGCCCCTCCTTTTACGGATAAAGAAACTGAGGCCCCAAATAGTTCGGCAGAAGAGAAGGGCTCACATCAGGGGTCTCGGGGGTCCTTGGAGCCATGACCCCTCTTGCCCTCCCAGTTTTTGTAGAGCATGAAGCTTGTCTGATTTTAGACATTGTCTTAAGATACGAATCACAACTACAAAATTAGGTATAATCTTTGGAAGGGACTCCATGCACATGAAGCCTTAAAGCTTCAGCTGGTAGCTTCACTGCCAAGCCACCAAAGGTACCCGGACAGAATGAACTTTTGGAGATGGCAGAAGAAAAGAGGCTCACAGTTCTGGAATCTGGGAGAGAAGAAGGGACAGAACTGGTTCTCAGTGTTGAGTCTGAGGCTTTCATGTGGGCACTGTCACCCTTCCTGCTCTCTCCTCTTTGTTGCTCTCTCTTTCCATTTTATAGCTCTGTTTGCTACTTAGCCTAGAAGGTCAACCCCCAAAATGACATTTGAGCCAAAAAAGCTGCATATTTGTTTGTACAAAGGGGAATGGAGACATTTTATGAATGAAGGTTCCCTAGAGACTGTGACGGAAGTGATTCTTCACTGAAATGAATTAAGTACAATCCTGTCTCATTTGTACCCACAGAATCTTCATTTATGGAGGGGATTGAGTGATGACATGAAGAGGTCAATAACATTGAAATTTTACTATTTTCATTTCCCAAAAGAAGGAGGTGAGGATCCCATGCCATGCATGGCCACAGGGGAAGCATCAGGCTTTGGCTAGGAGGCAAAAGCAGGAGCTAGGGGAGAGCCTGGACCACAGCCTTTTTCATGGGAAAATCAGGGCAAGGCAGTTTAGGATTGGCTAGTTGAAATACTTCTGGTGGGCTTTGGGCTATGGGGTGTTCTCTAGTTGCCTAGTGCCTGGCCCTGGGGTGGGTTAGGCCAGGGGAAATATTCACTTGGTGTATGAAGGTTAGATAAAAAGGGGTGATTCGGGAGACAGACTCAGAGTTGGTTGGTTTGCATAGGAAAGGCATGCTCCTGGCCAGCCCTCTGCTATCTCTAAGAATTGGTCAGCCCTGGGAGGATCAATCTTTCCTCGGTCAGCAAGATTTTTAAGATGTTATAATGTCATAAGATATAGGAAAGGAAAAAGATGATTCCTACATTCTGCCTAGCTGTGAATGGACAGACTAGGAGACTTTAAAACTTCTTACTTCCTTAGGGTACATTTTATTCATGGCCAGATACGGAAAAAACACAGTCCTTGTCATCTTTTAATAGGCTGGGGCTTGTAAGGAGAATCCTACTAACTCTGAAATACTATTCTTGTAATTTGAGTAAGGTGCCACTAGGTGGTGCTTACTCCCTGGTGTGGCCTGATTGAACATCGTGACTTCCTATGGGGTGGATATTTTTCCATTAATTTTATCCTTTCTCTAACCAAAATATATCTCTTCAGGATAACAGTTGAAACACCAGATACTTCTACATTCACAGAACAGTATTAATAATTGTAGTAAGATTTAAAGAAATATACATACCCGAGTATAATTCAATATCTCTTTCTGCTCCTCAATCATTACCGAGTGTAACTGAAACTAATTCTTAATTTTTTTCTTTCTGAGTTTTAATACCTAATCAAAGGACTATGGTGATTATGGATTTAATACCTAATCAAAGGACTATGGTGGTATGCTTTAGAATAGTTTGACGAAATTCTTCAGAGGTGGCACCTATATAGTCTCTGATGCATTTTCAAGAAAATAATGCTTGGCATTTCTATTTCTCAGGAGAAAGGTCCTATTTTCATTTCTTTTGTTCTTATTTTGGTGTGTGCATGTTTTTTTTCTTTACAGGCATAAAGAGAAAAATATAGTGGTGTAAAAACCCCTGGTCTGTGTAAAAAAACCTGTGATGTTCTTTACTAAACAGTCCCTGTCAGCAGTTACAGGACTTAGGTGCTTTCTGATAAACGGGAGGCACTGGTGGCCTTAGCAACCCTCACTCTGGCAAAAATAGTTATGTCTGGTGCAGGTGATAAATTTGCTCTAATGTGAATCCCAGTGTCTGTAAAATTTAACCTAAAACAGAAAGCCATGTCTCATTTTGAGTAAGCTTCACTTTTTATTTTAGGCAGTTACAGTAAAGAACAACACATAGCAAAACCACATTATAATTTCTCTTAAAAGATACACAGATTTTAAGAACAGACATAAATTTTACAAAAGACTTCACTCTAAGTATCCTGTCCATCTGACACATTTAAAATGTGACTCAGAGGCACCTTGGTGGCTGGATTCGTTGTCTGATTCTTGATTTTGGCTCAGGTCATGATCCCAGGGTCGTGGGATTGAGTCTTGTGTCGGGTTCCATGCTGACAGTGTGGAACCTGCTCTGGATTCTCTCTCTGCCCCTCCTCTGCTCTCTCTCAAAATAATTAAATAAACATTACAAAAATATGAATAAATAAATAAAATGTGATTCAAACCACAGGTATCTTTTGGTGCTGCAAAAAATGAGGTTGAGTTAAAAACAGGATTACTGGGGAACCTGGGTGGCTCAGTGGTTAAGGGTCCAATTCTTGATTTTGGCTCAGGTCATGAGCTCACTGTTCATGAGATGGAGCCCCACGTGGGGCTCTGTACTGACAGTGTGGAACCTGCCTGGGATTCTCTCTCTCTCACCCTCTCTCTCTGCCCCTCGCCTGCTCGCTCACACACGTGTGCATGTGTATGCTTTCTCTCTCTCTCAAAAATAAATAAACATAAATAAAGTATAGGAAATTTACCTGGGTGGCTCAGTCAGTTAAGCACCCACCTGGCTCAGGTCATAATCTTATGGTTGGTGAGTTTGAGCCCTGCGTCAGGCTCTGTGCTGACAGCTCAGAGCCTGGAGCCTGCTTCAGATTCTGGGTCTCCCTCTCTCTCTGCCCTCCCCTGCTCTCTCTCAAAAATAAATAAACATTAAAAAAATTTTTTTAAATATCAGAAATTTAACTAAATCCCCATGAACTAACAGATTAGACTATAGAAGGCCAATTATGAGATTTCTTTCTTTCACTCTTCTCCCTACATTTTCTCTATCCATCTATATCTCAGTTCCCTAAACAGCCTTAATATCCACTCAAGTGTAAGTAAAGAACTATGTATGACACTTTCCGCAAAGGAGATTTACTGTTGTTTAAGAACAACAAGGGGTGCCTGGGTGGCTCAGTTGGTTAAGCGTCTGACTCTTGATTTCTGCTCAAGTCATGATCTCACAGTTTGTGAGATTGAGTCCTGTGCTGGGCTCTGTGCTGACAGTGAGGAACCTGCTGGGGATTCTCTCTCTCCCTCTTTATACTTGTGCACACACACTCTCTCTCAAAATAAATAAGTAAACATTTTTAAAAAAGTACTGCATGCATGTAATAAGAAAACAATTCAAACAATAGAGAATGATATAAAAAGTTAAGTCTTCTGCCCTTCTTCCTTCACCCACACTTTCCAGAGGCATCCACTGCTTATGCTTATGGTTTCTCATTTTTATTTTCCATGGTGGTTATCATTGTACCTTTAAGTAATATATTTATACCTTAATTTCTTGACCAAGTTATCAGTTTATTAAAAAAATTTTTTTAATGTTTATTTTTGAGAAAGAGACAGAGCATGAGTGGGGGAGTGGTAGAGAGAGAAGGAGACACAGAATCTGAGGCAGGCTCCAGGTTCTGAGCTGTCAGCACAGAGCCCGATGCAGGGCTCAAACTCATGAGCCATGAGATCATGACCTGAGCCGAAGTCAGACACTTAACCGACTGAGCCACCCAGGCGCCCCAAGTTATCAATTTGTTAATCATTTACTTATTGCTTCCTGATCTAACAAAAAGAAGGCATTGGAACATTTATTCTTCCATCCCTTTACCCCATTTCCTTTCTAATTTTTTGTTAGTTGGATTATTATTTTTACATTGTCAAGGTTTATAAAATTTATATATTTCTTCCTGTAATTATAATGAACATTTCCACATTTGCTATAGTTGGTTATAAAAATTTTAAACCTAACGGCACAAAAACAGACACATAGACCAATGAAATAGAATAGAAACCCCAGAACTAGACCCACAAACGTATGGCCAACTCATCTTTGACAAAGCAGGAAAGAACATCCAATGGAAAAAAGACAGTCTCTTTAACAAATGGTGCTGGGAGAACTGGACAGCAACATGCAGAAGGTTGAAACTAGACCACTTTCTCACACCATTCACAAAAATAAACTCAAAATGGATAAAGGACCTGAATGTGAGACAGGAAACCATCAAAACCCTAGAGGAGAAAGCAGGAAAAGACCTCTCTGACCTCAGCCGTAGCAATCTCTTAACTCGACACATCCCCAAAGGCAAGGGAATTAAAAGCAAAAGTGAATTACTGGGACCTTATGAAGATAAAAAGCTTCTGCACAGCAAAGGAAACAACCAACAAAACTAAAAGGCAACCAACGGAATGGGAAAAGATATTTGCAAATGACATATCGGACAAAGGGCTAGTATCCAAAATCTATAAAGAGCTCACCAAACTCCACACCCGAAAAGCAAATAACCCAGTGAAGAAATGGGCAGAAAACATGAATAGACACTTCTCTAAAGAAGACATCCGGATGGCCAACAGGCACATGAAAAGATGTTCAGCGTCGCTCCTTATCAGGGAAATACAAATCAAAACCACACTCAGATATCACCTCAAGCCAGTCAGAGTGGCCAAAATGAACAAATCAGGAGACTATAGATGCTGGAGAGGATGTGGAGAAACGGGAACCCTCTTGCACTGTTGGTGGGAATGCAAATTGGTGCAGCCGCTCTGGAAAGCAGTGTGGAGGTTCCTCAGAAAATTAAAAATAGACCTACCCTATGACCCAGCAATAGCACTGCTAGGAATTTATCCAAGGGACACAGGAGTACTGATGCATAGGGGCACTTGTACCCCAATGTTCATAGCAGCACTCTCAACAATAGCCAAATTATGGAAAGAGCCTAAATGTCCATCAACTGATGAATGGATAAAGAAATTGTGGTTTATATACACTATGGAATACTACGTGGCAATGAGAAAAAATGAAATATGGCCTTTTGTAGCAACGTGGATGGAACTGGAGAGTGTGATGCTAAGTGAAATAAGCCATACAGAGAAAGACAGATACCATATGGTTTCACTCTTATGTGGATCCTGAGAAACTTAACAGGAACCCATGGGGGAGGGGAAGGAAAAAAAAAAAAAAAGAGGTTAGAGTGGGAGAGAGCCAAAGCATAAGAGACTGTTGAGAACTGAGAGCAAACTGAGGGTTGATGGGGGGTGGGAGGGAGGAGAGGGTGGGTGATGGGTATTGAGGAGGGCACCTTTTGGGATGAGCACTGGGTGTTGTATGGAAACCAATTTGACAATAAATTTCATATATAAATAAAAAAAAATAAAATAAACACAACAAAGCAAAAAAAAATAAATAAAAAATAAAAATTTTAAACCTAGAAATGGCATTTACGGGGCAACTGGGTGGCTCAGTTGGTTAAGTGCCCGACTTCAGCTCAGGTCATGATTTCACATTTTGTGAGTTTGTCCCCCCTCCCCCACCCTCGCCCGTGGGACTCACTGCTGTCAGTGCAGACCCAGCCTCTGTTTCCCTCTCTTTGCCCCTTCCCGGCTTGTGCACTCTCTCTCTCTCTCTCTCTCTCTCTCTCTCTCTCTCTCTCTGTGTCTCTCTCAAAAATAAGTAAACATTAAAAAAATTTAGAATGGCATTTACAATAGTGAGGGGTGTGTGTATGTTTAACTGGATAACCAAGTGATATTCTTGGACTCATGGAGAAGAAAACACGATATTAAGTTATTAAAGCTTTGCTGCCTCTGAGCAACAGGGTCTTCATTTCTTTCAAGTTTCCTTTCATTCTCCTGGCCCTGTGTGGCTACAGCTGTTTCTTATATAGTATGTCACTCTGTTTTGTAATTCTCTTTTCTTCTGGGGGACGGTAATTTTTTTCATGTAGGGATCAGTGGTACTAATTACTCTTTCCTTGTCTAAGTATAGAACTGTGGGAGGCCAAATTGTTTGCATGTATTTCAAAAACATTTTCCGACAGATTGAACGCAGAAGTAGATATGAGAATCCAGCTGTGTTGTGTCAGACCAGACATTAAGATGATAGGCAAAATGTATAACAAGGCCTCTTTTTGTTAAACTTTTTTGTTTTGGAAAGTAGTTATTTTTCATGAGAGTAGGTAATTTATTTTAACAGATAGTGAGCTTATTATTACTGTTATATTGAAATGATTAATAAATATTTAAAAATATCTTCCTGTAAGTTTCTAATATGGTAAATGTTGATAGATATAACACACCTAAACAAAAAGCTCTCTCTGGAGTCCTTGATAATTTTTAAGAATGTAAAGGGGCCTTGAGACCAAAAAGTTTGAGAACGGCTGTTCTAGGGATTAAGTGTACAAATCAAACTTTTCACGGTTTATTTAGAGTTAAGACTGTACCACGTCAATGTAAAATGCAGGAACTTGGCAAGTACCTAGGCCCTTTACCAACCCTGTCTTCAATGTTGTAAGTGCCATACACATGTTACTTCCATACACACGACAAAGACTTCAAGATAAAGTCATGGCCAGTGATTGCCCTGTCTGTGTCCACGCCCAGGGATGGCCAGCTCTGCACTTGGAGCTTCTCAGGTGCTTTGGAAGGCAGCCTTTCTCTCAGCTGCCCTGCTTCTCCTTCTTTTGCTTCTTCTTACCCCTCTAAGCCCATCTGTAGAATTTCCTCAAATGTCTAATCTGCTGCTGGCACTTGTTTCTTTTCCCCTTCTAGTTATAAGTATAGTTTTACACTTAAAAAAAAAACACAACACATCTTTTCTGTCATTTTCATGGTAATTTGGAAGGCACAGCAATGCTTTATCTGCCATTTTGAAAGAGGTGTCTAATGTTACTTTCTAAAGCACATTTATTCATTCATTCATTCATTCATTCATTCAGCTAACTCACATGTAGTAAAAATCTGTTTCATGTTGGGCACAAGAATATACAAGCTATTTTTTTTTATAAGTATCTGGGCTCCTTGTATAAATATAGCTTTTGTTGAACTTACTATTTATTTATTTTTAAACTTTAACATTTTGATAAAATTTCATAGTCATAGAAAGTTGCAGTAGCACAAAGAATGCTTATATACTCTTGACTCAGATTTCACCAGTTGTTAACATTTTGTCCTTTTGCTTTATCATTAGTATGCCCTCTGTTTCTATTCCATCTGTATCTATCTATCTATCTATCTATCTATCTATCTATCTATCTATATACATACATATATATATACATATATATATGTCTACATATTCTAATATATATTATATTCTATATTTTCCCCTAAACCATTTGCGAGTAATTTGTATACACCATGTACCTCTATCCATGAATTCTTCAGTGTGTGTTTCCTAAGAACAAGAATTTTCTTTTGCCTAACCACAGTATATTTATCAAGATCAGGAAATGTAATATTGGTAATCCTATTATCTAATCCATCATTCCACATTCCAGCATTCCAGTTTTGCCAGTTATCCCCCTAATATCCTATAACATTTCTTCCCTGGCCCAGAGTCCAGTCCAGGATTACACATTGCACATAGTTGCCACGTCTCTACCTTTTTTTAAAATAAATTTTTTTATTAAGTTTATTTATTTTGAGAGAAGGTGAGGAGGGGCAGAAAGAGTGGGAGAGAGAGAGAATCCCAAGCAGGCTCCACACTGTCAGTGCAGAGACTGACGTGGGGCTCAAACTCACAAACTGCGATGGGGCTCAAACTCACAAACTGAGATCATGACCTGAGCCCAAATCAAAAGCCGAATGCTCAACCAACTGAGCTACCCAGGCACCCATACTATTCTTTAATCTAGAACTGTTACTTAGACTTTCTTGGTCTTTCATGACCTTGACATTTTTTGAAGAACACAAGTCAGTTATTTTGTAGAACATCTCTCACTTTGAGACATGACCCCTCACAATAGGATATAGGTTTTGTATTTTTGGCAGGAATGTTCTAGAGTGATAGTTGTGTTCCTCTCTAAGATGTACAGGACTTCTGTTCGTCTCATTTTTGGTGATGTTCACTTTGGTTACTTATTTAAAGTGGTGTCTGCTAAGTTAATCCACTCTAAAGTTACTGATTTTCCTTTTGTAATTAATAAACAATTTGTTGGGGATACTTTGAGACTGTGGAAATATCCTGTTCCTCATTAGTCTTTTACCCACTGGCATCGGTATCCATGGATGATTCTCTTTTTTTTTTTAAAGTTTATTTCTTTATTTTGGGAGAGAGAGAGCATGCACATGCATGTATGAGTGGGAGAGGGGCAGAGAGTGGGAGAGAGAGAGAATCCCAAGCAGGCTCTGTGCTGTCAACATAGAGCTGGAAGCAGGGCTTGATTTCACAAACCGTGAGATCATGACCGGAGCTGAAATCAAGAGTCAGACATTTAACTGACTGAGCCACCCAGGCACCCAAGTCATGGATGATTCTTGACAGAATCAGTTGTCACTGTCATGATTACAAAATGGTGACATTTCTAATGCCATC
The DNA here is from genome assembly GCF_014898765.1 of Herpailurus yagouaroundi. Classification (NCBI taxonomy): domain Eukaryota; kingdom Metazoa; phylum Chordata; class Mammalia; order Carnivora; family Felidae; genus Herpailurus; species Herpailurus yagouaroundi. Next base: position 71,423,207 of record NW_024412403.1, on the reverse strand, counting down.
ACTCCTTCTACAGATGCCAATCTTCTACTGTAATGAAGGACTTTCCCTTCTTCCTCATATTTTAATTTATTCATTTATTTACATCTGCATGGACTCAGATTCTTATTTTATTACATAAATATTCTCCTGCTGTTATTATTTTGATGCTCAAATTATTCCCGAGTTGGCCAGTTCCCTTCAGGCTAGTTCCTATGTCCTTTTAACATATCCTTTCTTTTTAATCGCTTTCTTGCTTTCTGGCACAAAATATTCCAGGCTCATTTTGTACTTTCTCTTTCCTAGCCTTGAATCAACCATTTCTCCAAAGAGTCTTGGTTACTTAAAGCAAGGAATGGGGGGCACCTGAGGGGCTCAGTCAGTTGAGCATTCGACTTTGTCTCAGGTCATGATGTCGTGGTTTGTGAGTTTGAGCCCCACATTGGGCTTGCTCTGTCAATGCAGAGCCCAATTAGGATCCTCTGTCACCTTCCCTCCACCCCTCCCTGACTTGTGGTCTCTCAAAAATAAATAAATATTTTTTTAAAAAATAAAAAAAAAATTTAAAAATTAAAAAAAAAAGAAAGTGAGGAATGGTATTTAAAGACCAAGATCTGGGTGCTAGGTATGTTCATTGCTACTGGGGTGTTTCTGCTTATAGAGCCTTCAGGTGGACAGAGAGAAGGAATACATGCGCACACACACACACACACACACACACACACACACACACACATCCAGCTCTATATTTTTCTATCTATATTAAAAACCACAAATTCAAACTGATACTTCTCATTCCAGTCCATCACCCAGGGTTCATTCTTCTCTTCATTCCTCTTTCTTTGGTTGTAATTCCCTTCTTCAACCGTGAGAAACTTAACTCCCATATATATTTACTTATTTGCTCAACCCTACAATTCATAGAAAGTAGATTCAGAATCGAATCTAGTTGTCAAAAACAACCTTTGTATCTAGAATTTAATATTTGTACTTATTTTTGTCTTTAGACTGAGAGCACATAGTCAAAGAACCAGTTATTCTGGTGAGTTTCTTTCCCACCTTCAGCGTGGTTACGTTCCTTGCCTGAAATACAGTCAGGCTAACTTATTTCTCTGCGTTCTAATTTTTCTCTCATCCTTATTGATTTGATTTGATTTGATTTTGAGTATGTAAAACATTAACGTGATTCCAAATGTCAGAACTACTTATCACATAACAATTCTTAAATAGGTATAATATCTGTTGATCCACTGATGTCCTCAAGAATAAACCTTTTGCAGTTAATATTTAGCTGGTTTGCCTATTACTGAGGGAGGGCGTTAGGACCCATGTTGCTCTGTGATGTTAAACTCAAGTAGACTTTCTAGTGGCGGCCTGAGTCCTGCAAGAAAGGCTCTGCCCTTTTGCCAAGGAGGCTGGGAAGGGCAAGGGAAGCTCCTGTTAAGTGGCCATGGCATTGCTGCTGTGGGCTCCTGCCATTTGTGGGATGGTATCAGGTGTCCCAGGCACTGTGCCTTTGGGCTCTGAGTTCAGCGGGCAGAAGTGGCTATTCTGGGGAAGAATCTGCCATGTGGTTCTAGGAGGCAGAACCACCAGCATCAGTGTTTTCATGGCATATGAGGGTCTTGCTCCTCCTGGGGCTGTGCAGTTGTGGGACCAGGTTGTGCCTTTGGAGATTATCAGCCTTGGACAAGGATTAGGATGCACAGGCACGGAAAAACCACAGATCAAGCTTGCAGAAACTACTGTATATAGACTCTGGCTTTCAAACTAGTTCTGTGGCAGAGGAGACCCACATTACCACGAAGATCTCGCGTTTCTAGCAATGCTTAAATCAATATTGACCAAGGGTGCTGCCCAGATTCGAATCCAGGGAAATCAGACTTTGACCACTCCATGTGGATCCTGCCCTCCCCTGCTGCAGAGCCATTTCCATTTCTAGCATCAGTTGGGCTGACAGAACACTCACTGGGTGTCCATTCTAGAACTAGTGCAGTACAGAAAGGGGCTAATTTTTCCAATGCTGGTCCTGGGCGTGGGTTCGGAAGGCAGCTTTCAGGGCTGAGCTACGGAGCGAGGATTTACCCAAAACATGAGGACAAGTTAGGTGGGGAAAATGGAAAATACATGGTCAGTAAGACCTCTTTTCTAACTCTTCTTCCTGACTTCCCTGAGGTGACCTTCACCCACATTTAAAATTGTCTGTCGTGCCTCATGCTTGCAAAAGCTGTCACAATTATCATCACATCTGAACTGCACAGAACCCCTACAAAGCAAGTATGTGGCTGTCTGCATCTCAAACAGGTACCACAGGTGGGCCCCGGCCCCTGGAGCCCCTGCCCAGCTCCTGCACGTGGCGGTGCCTGTTCCGAGCCGTAGGAGGGGGACTGCGTCTTCACATTTCAGCAGCTTGGCATATTCTCTGATGTGTAATTAATAAATAATTAGCTTTCTGAAAGCAAACTTCTGGCTCATGTGTGTGTATTCCAGGCACAATCAGTCTCTGTGGGGAAGGGACAGGCTGTGTCTTGCTCTGACCCTCTCCCGACCTGAGTGGGCAGAAGTAGTTTCTCACCTGGTTTCTTTTCCTCCAGCTGCCATTAGAGAGAAAAGGTACCATCTCACATGTCATGTGTGTTCCTTAAGGCCTGGCAGGTGGTCTGCTGGCGGTGGCTGCAAAAGGCTCCTGGGCGTGAGCACATATCATTGCCTACCACAGAACTTTTCTCTCTCTCTCCTCTCAGTTTACTGGGTGCAGGAAGCTGAGTGTTTCCTTCTCTGGGCACATTTCATGTACAATTTTCCTGCCTTCCTAGATACCCTGCTCAAGTGTAGAGATTCTCTAGTCACAGGAGAAAACTTCTATCTCTGAACTACAGTACCCAGCACACAGGCATGGTGTTTCCAGTGTGGGGTGCAGGCCCCTGGGTTCTGAGGACAAACCCTGGCTTCTCTCTAGTCCTGGGAGCTGGGGAAGGAAAACCCTTGCAACAAGCATGAAGGTAGATGTGCCCCTTGGAATCTGCCAAACTTGTTCTAGCAGGCTGAGGGTCCTCAAGACAGAGAGAAACTCATCTTTGAGCTTGGGTGGCTTTTTTTTTAAGTTTATTTATTTTTTAGAGAGAGAGACATTGAGGGATGGGCAGGGAGAGAGGAGAGAGAGAGAGAGAATCCCAAGCAGGCTCCCTGCTGTCAGTGCAGAGCCCGACATGGGGTTTGCATTCACAAACTGTGAGATCATGACGTGAGCCAAAGTCATGAGTTGGACGCTTAACCAACTGAGCCACCCAGGTGCCCCTGAAGCATGCTTATGGTGCCCGTTCTGAGGGGTTTTGTTTCTCACTCTTTTTTGTCTTATTTCTTAGTGTCCACCTCTGCTTCCCAGTAGGCTCCATATCAGATACTGCCACTTCCCTTCCTCACAGCCTGTTATGTCATGGAATGTGGAATGAGACTTATATTATTCTGGAATTGATGCCTGGGGCCCAGATCTGAGGACGATGAGGTTCTAGGAGAGTTATCAATAGCTGGGACCAGACCTCTCCCCTGGATAGTTCCCCGAGATAGCTTAGAACTGGAGCTGCTCAAAAGTGAGCCAGGCAGCCCTGGCTGTCATGATGCACCTTGGCCCAGCCTGGTCATAGCATCTGGCTGTCTCAGGTGATGGTTGGGATTTAGGCTGTCACCTGTGTCACTCACAGTGGGAAGAAATGGGGAAGACTGTTGTCTTCCTGTAGAGACCTGTAAAGACTGAGTGGAATTCCCAGTGTGTTCTTTTCACCTGTTTCCAGGGGGACATTGGCAGCATAGTGGTTGAACACTTCTCTACAGCTCTGAGCAATGTCAGTAGCCCCCAGGGATTGAACCCCTTGAGCCAGAGTGAAGACGTGATTCTGAGGAGTGATAGTGACCTGCCTCCAAATCAGTGACATTTCTTTTCTCAGTAGACAAAGCCATAGACAGAGTATCTTTTGCATATGGTACCACCAACTGCAGCTTGAATGGGCCTGGTCCTGGCTGTGGATTGGTATGCAGTGTCCTGGGCAGGGAGCCCCTCCATTCAGTCTGGTGAGCTGTGACATTTCCCCTCCCTAACCAGGCCCAGCTTGCCGGAGCCTGGCTAATCTCACACCTTCTCCACTGGGCACATGGTGCCAGAGCCCCAGCCTGATGAATACAATGAGCCCTTCCCAAGTCTCTTCCAGGAAGCCAGATACCTAGCTAGCCCATCCTCAGGAATCTGCAGTGTGGGCGGATTGCAGCTCTGCCCAGATTGCTAGAAGACAGGATTGCTTTTCAGTTTGCCTCCCAGCTCAGCTCCATAAGGAAATCTATTTCCCCCCTGATCATGGACCTGCCTGTGCCAGTCTTGCAAGTGAAAAAAAAAGCCAGTCTACAGAGAGAACAAATCTGTTCTTCTATTGAACTTCAGTTTGTAGAGGAGAATACTTTTTTTCTAAACCTGCTCATGATTCTCTAGTGTGACTCTGGAGGGTCTAGAGACTGTCCTTTTCTCTTTCCTCCATGAAAGAGGACTGTGTGAGGAGCAAGTTTCTGTTTCCCTTCCTTAGCACCTATGTCCCCTGGAAGGGGTTTTCAAACTAAGTGAATCCTCAGCATCTGAAATGGTTAAAAGAGCGGTTCAGGGATGGGGACCATAGAGGCCCACCTGCTTGCTCATTTCACCCACCCTGCACCCACTGCCCTCCCACTTAGAACTCACTCCTCGTAACCCTCTACCCCACAGGGTCTTGCAAACTGAGACTGACCGCGTGGTGTCCTATGGGGTTGTCTCATTTTGCCAACTGAATGGAGACACCAGGAACAGCCTGAAGCTTTCTAGCCTTACCCAGACGGTGGTCAACGTCACTCCTGCCTCTACCAAAACCAAAATGAAAGTGGGGTGGGCAAGACCCCTTGAGACAGGGTTGAGACTGGGCATTCCTTGCATCCTCCAAGTCTGGAAGGAAGCTGAAAGTCTCAGAAGGCCCTCACAAACCAAATGCTTACACTTGGAAATTTTGATTCTTTGGTTCTAAAAAAGTGATTCCAAATGGAATTGCTGACAAATCTGAGGTCAAACTTATTGAAAGTTAGTTAGTTAGCAAACTGCCCCATCCTAAGCTGAGCCTACAGTAAGTTCTGAGATGCATGGGTTTCTGTCTGCCCTCACTCTGAGGATGAGGCCTGTGGCATCTGACACCCTACAGGTGTTCATCTGGACCTTGGCAACACCTCACAGCCTTCCACAGGGGCCCAGCTGGCTTCTGCAAACAACATGACCTTTCCTTTAGCTATCTAACTGTTAGTGACATCTGGGAACTCTTGGCTAATTTTTTGGCACACAGCCGTTGGGGCCACCCATGTGGATCCCTACAGCATCTTAGACAAATTGGACATGAAAGACAAGACTTGGTCCATGACATGGCAGCAGGACCTCCCCGCAAATGGTTCCAGATAAAATGACAAATTTCTCCAAGTCATTCACCTCACCGCTCTGGTAGACAGCCTTGTGTCCGCTGTGAGCATGGCGCTTAGCCCAGGGCCACCGCAGAAGCTCCCGCTGCTGTTGTTCCCCACTGTACCACCCAACTTGCTCTGGCATAGTAGCTCAGAGGGTGAATAATAAAACTACTTTTCTGGATTTTTTAAAATTTATTTTATTTTATATTTTTAAATGTTTATTTTTGAGAAAGAGAGACAGAGTGTGAGTGGGGCAGGGGCAGAGAGAGAGGGAGACACTGAATCGGAAGCAGGCTCCAGGCTCTGAGCTGTCAGCACAAAGCCCGATGCAGGGCTCAAACCCACAAACCGCGAGAACGTGACCTGAGCCGAAGCTGGATGCTTAGCCACCCAGGTGCCCCTGGATGTTTTTGAAAAAGGTAGCTCAGAACTGGTCCAACTGTCTCCTGCCATCACCCCAGCTGTTCTCCCTCCTCCTGCCCCCAGTGATAGTAATGACTGGGTAGAGGCGCAGAGGGAGAGTCTGTGAGCCATAGCCTTCATGGCAGGGCATATCTGAAATATGAGGGGATTCCTTACCCTCCCATAAAGGAGGGAGTTGGGTGTGAGGTTCCAGAGTGTGGGGGAGAAGCTGATATTCCCTTCTCCTGTTGGATGTCTGCTTGGGTGCAGATCCATGGCTCTGCCCTTGGCCTGAGCAGGAGTGAAGGGGAATTGGAAGAAGCTGGCAGGGCTGAGAGAGAGTAAGGTTGTGGAGTAGCCAGTCATGATATTGTGATTTATAATAAGAAATAAATGTTTGGTTTTTATCCCCAACCCTGGCACAGAGCTCCTAAAACCCTTGGAATTTTCTAAGTGATAAGAGTGATAAGGGTATCTGGATATTCATAACCATCCCTTTTCAACCACAACTGGGTTTATGTTAATAAGGTGACTTTTGGAAAGCACCTAAGGATGGGGGCTGGTTGGCTGGGGCACCAACCATGATTAGAGGGTTGGAACTTTCAGGGAGAGAGGTGGGGGCTGGAGAGTGTGAGTCAAATCCCAATGGCTGGTGATTGAATCAACTATGCCTATGTGTGAAGCATCCATAAAACCCCCAAAGAACGAGGTCTGAAGAGCTTCCAGGCTGGTAGACACATAGACATTTGGGGAGCGTCGTGTGCCTGGAGAGAGCATGGAAGCTACACACTTCTCCCCCATGGGCATCTCCCATGGGCTGTTCCGGGGTTATATGCTTTTATAACAGCGGTAATCTAGTAAGTGAAGTGTTTCTCTGAATTCCTTGAGATGTTCTAGCAAACTAATGGAACTCAAGGCGAGTGTCATGAGAACCTCTGATTTAGAGCCAGTCTTTCAGAAGCACAGGTGACAATTTACACTTATGACCAGCATCTGAAGTGGGGGGTTGACCAGTCTTATGACTATTTCCAGATAAAAAATATCATAATTAAATTGGATTATAGGACACCCAGCTGGTGCTGGAGAAATGCTTGGTATGGGGGGAAAACCCACACATCAGAATTGGTGTCAGAGTCATACCAGCCGTGGGCCATCTGACTGGTCACTCTGCAAGGTCACTGGTTTGAGTCGTCTAGCTGGCAGACTCCTAAAAAGTCAGCTGTGGGGCAGTGGCAGAGGCTGGGGGCATCCTGGAAGTGGTGCAGCTGCAGGACATGGTGGAGAAGGGAGAGGTGTGAGGAATGGGCACCCAGTGGTGCTTCTATGCTGATGCCTAGAGACAGCGTGTCAGTGCAGGGGGTGGGGGGCTGAGAAATGCCGTTGTGGTCTCTAAAATACTTACTTAGCATTTTATTCTAGGGTTCTCTGTCTCATCCTCTTTCCCTTTTTCCTGTGCTTCTGTATCTTCTTCTCTCTCTCCCTGAGCTTATGCTGGTCTCTCTCTCTCAAGAACATCAGGGTTGCAGCTTTGGAGTTAAACGCAGGCTCTTCCTACTGGCCTCTGATGAGCAAATGCAGGTGCTGGGAAGACTTAGTTATATTCTTTTGTCACTTGGTTAAAAAAAAAAAAAAAAAAGAAGAAGAATAAAATAAGCACATCCCCCTCAGCATCCTGAGATAAGCTGTCATGACCTGGTCCCCAAGCTCATTTTAAACCATTTATACTTTTATTCTCAGGGTACGGAGTCTCCTTAAGTTTCTGCCTCCTTTGGAAAGCCTCTTTAAGGCTGATTTAGCCCAACGAGATCCAGGGAGTGAAAGCTTCTCATAAGCCATTAGGTAAACACATAAAGCAGCCTTCAGAGTGGACATGCGAAGGCTGGGATGGAAGAGGAATAAAATTTCTAAATTCATGATGGGAGATCCATGGGTAAGACAGACGTCTTCATAATTTAGCAAAGTTCAGGATGTTACAAATGGGAACCTACAGAATTGGCTGTTAGGAAAGCAAAGGGCAAATAACCGGAGGTGCAGGGCCAAGTACAGATTTTATAGTCTGGCGTGGACTTGGGGCCATCCTGTCTCTCCTCCCAGCCTCCTTCCTCTGCTCTAACAGGGGCCCTCTCCCTGCCTGCCTCCCGGGGGCATTGTGAGGATCAAAGGAGAAGATTGATTTGGAAGGTGAAAGCCACTCTCTGAATTATTGCTCTTCATTGCTGAGAGCTGCTATTGTTACTGCTGTTTCTAATAAATAACAGACCTATAACAGGCCTTGGTAGGAAAATGTAGGCTTGTGAAAGACAGATGAACAGAAATCTACACAGATGAAAGGAGCTCTGACTGGAGTCAGGGACTGGCGGGTTATGCCATCCCATGGGGTGCTTAAGGCTTAACTGACTGCCCTGATGGTTTTTTTAGGACCTTTCTAGGTCTGTGGGTGCATGTTACAAGAGGAGAAGAGGAGCTGGGCTCCTCTCCTTTTGTTTTGACCGAGGCCGGTTGGCCTCAGCTTTGGGTCCTCGATCACGGGCACATCCTTTGCTCTGAGCCATTCAGAAGCTCTGACCTTAGATTTTATTTCCTGTAGTCTTAACTTTTCTGCCTTCTCACTGTGCTTATAGATCACATACATGCTCCAGGTAGACTGCTTGTCCATAGTTGGGGCTTCCTAGTCCCTGTAAGGTGAGAACCCCTGATCACTGCTATGGTAGTTTGAGGTACTGGAAGACTAGTGACGTGTGAAGTTAGACTACTATCCTGTGCAAGAGCAGCTCACAACATGAGCTGCTACTAGTTTTCTGCCAGTCACTTTAGTATTTCCACAAGGTTTAGTCTTTTTAGTAAAGAGTTTCCATTTGAGTGTTTTGTTAAAGTGCCTTTGTTATTTTTGAATTAGAAAAATAAGGTAGGCATCTGTTTAACTGCTTATAAATAAGCCTCTGGTTCTAAACAGCTGCCAAAGGATGCCTTAGAATCCTGGGGTGTGGGATGGAATGGAGCTTAGAGATCACCGTAACACCGGTGTTCAGGCAAGAGAACAGAGACCGCTCTAGGCATTAAAAAAAAAAAACTTTAAACATGTTTAATTATTTGAGAGAGAGGGAGAGAGCAAGTATGAGCAGGGGAGGGGCAGAGAGAGGGAGACACAGAATCCGAAGCAGGCTCCAGGCTCTGAGCTGTCAGCACAGAGCCTGATATGGGGTTTGAACCCACAAACTGGGAGATCATGACCTGAGCCAAAGTTGGACGCTTAAGTGACTGAGCCACCCAGGTGCCCCAGGCATTTTAAACAGAAGTAATTTAATATGCAGATTTCATTACAGCAGTATTAGGGACGGAGGCTCAAAAAGCATAAAGGAAGTCTACATGAAGATTAGTAACTGCTGGAAGCTGCTATCCCGGTGGGACGGGGATACTGGGAGGGAAGGTGGCCTTATCCAGAAAGCCGGAAGTTAGAATCCCACACTCACCGAGAAGTGACACACAACACTTCTACCTATTTTCCAGAGGCCAGAACTCAGTCACATGGCCACGCCTACCTGCAGCCGTGCTGGGAGTGGTCTACTGAGTGGCCAGAAGGGAACCGACCTGCTGGGCAACCAGTCTGTGCCTGTGTGGGTACAGGGATCACCTGCTGGCAACCAGTCTGTGCCTGTGTGGGTACAGGGATCACTGTCGGGAGAGAACAGCGACGCTTTTGCAGAAACAATCTTCAAGACTGTGCGCACATTCACACCTGCCCTGGCATAGTAGGGTGGATGTATGTCAGAGCGGAGTTCTCCTACCCACCTCCTGTTCTACTTCCCTTCCCTTCCCCTTGCTGGCCCTCTGAAGCGCTGCATGCTGAATTCTGTGTGCTCTGTTTTCAGGGGGCGCTGGCCCAGCCCCAGCCCTGGTGGAAGAGCCAGCTGTTTGTGTGGGAGCCAGTGCTGTTTGGGACCTGGGACGGTGTGTTCACATCCTGCATGATCAACATTTTTGGGGTTGTCCTTTTCCTGAGGACTGGCTGGTTAGTGGTGAGTGATGAGCTGGTGGCCCTGGAGTTTCTTGTGAGTTTGTGACACGGAAAGGTCTGCACTCTTGGGCATTCCACAGGGCAGGCAACAGATTCCTGAAGCACGGATGCTCCAGAAACATGAAACAAGAAGCAAGTACATATAGCTAGCATTGCTATTTAAATGAGAATCCTGAGAACCTAGGCCTCAGACAAAGCCTCCAATGGGAGCCTCGCCATGGATTTAAGTTATATGAGCACAGAAATATGAGCAATGTGAGTCAGGGCACATCATGGATGGGACTAGAGGTGGATCAGAGAGAGCAGACAGATGGCAGTTTTGCCTCCGGTTTGTGACCCTCTCCTGCTTTCCTGGTATTTTTCAACTTGTCTGGTGCCCTCCTGGTGGCACTGGTTGCCTTGTCCCACCACACACAGATCCTGTGTGAGAGGCTGCACATGGCAGTGCTTGATCACAGGTGCATGAGATCATGGGGGTACGTTTGCTTCCTCCATGGAGAAACCAAAGGCCTCTTCTTTGTGTCTTTTCTGAAGGCATCCTGGGAGCTTCCAAGCAGATGTGTGTCCTGAGCAGGGGTTCTGAACCCCTTACATGGCACCTTCTTCCTGGGACACCAGTAAACTAAACAGGCTGCTCGAAACAAAAGGCTAGCCAGTCAGGAGTCATTGATGAGCACCTAATGTGTTCCAGGCACTACAAGGTACCAATGGGATTATGAAACAGAAGGCCCTGTTCTTCCCTCTGGTGAGCTAACAGTCCTGGGTAGATTTCACATCAGGAATCCAAGTGGTTTCTCAAAGCAGTATTAAATACCTCAGGAGTGGAATAGGCTATGAACATATGGTGGCTAAGTGTCCAGGAAAGCTTCCTGGAAGAGGTGTGGTTCAGCCAGGCTTTGAGAGGTGAGCTGGGTTGCACAGATGAAAGAGAGAGGGGGTCATTCAAGGTGTGGAATATACTAGTCTGGGTTCTTCAGGGGAACACGGGCAGAACCAATAGGAGCTATATATCTATAAGAGATATATAGGATGTCCTATATATATGACTGGGGGGGTCTGGTGAGTCCAAGTGAGACTCAGGTAAGAATTGATGTTGCAGGCTTGAATCCAAAGACTGGGAGCACAGGCGGAATTCCTGTGTTGCAGTCTGGCTACAGAATTCTTTCTTCTTTGGGAAACCTCAGTCTTTGCTGTTAAGGCCTTCCAACAGATTGGATGAGGCCCTTTGGCAGTATAGATGGTAATCTCTTTTTAACAAAAAATTTTCTTTTTTAACATTTATTTATTTTCAAGAGACAGAGAGAGACAGAGTGCGAGTGGTGGAGGGGCAGAGAGAGAGAGGGGGAGACACAGAATCCGAAGCAGGCTCCAGGCTCTGAGTTGTCAGCACAGAGCCCGACGTGGGGCTTGAACCCACTAACCTGAGCTGAAGTTGGACACTTAACTGACTGAGCCACCCAGGTGCCCCTAGACAGTAATCTCTTTTACTTAAAGTCTACTGACTGTAAATGTTAAGCACAGCTAAGACAAAAACAAACAAACAAAAAAACTACATTTACAGCAACATCTAGATTACTGTTTGACTAAATATATGGTCACCATATTCTATCCAAGTTAACACAGAAAATTAACCATCGCATGGGCAAATTCTGGGGGAGGAAAGCTGAGCTGTGACAAGGTGTATGGGGTTCTTAGCCCCTCAGGAGGCCTAGGTGAGGCCAGACTTTCCTGAGCTCTTTTACCTAGGTCATTAGCTCGGGGTTCAGCCTTAATCATGGCCTGGGTTACGCCTGCGTGGCTCACTCGGTTAAGCGTCCGACTTCAGCTTGGGTCATGATCTCACGTTTAGTGGGTTCGAGCCCTGCTTCGGGCTTTGCAGTCTGGAGCCTACTTCAGATTCTGGGTCTCCCTCTCTCTCTGCCCCTCCCCCGCTCACACTCTGTCTCTGTCTCTTGAAAATAAATAAATGTTAAAAAAATTTTTTTAAAAATCAGACCCACCCAGGGGTGGGTGACTTTTTTTTTTTTTTTTTTTTTTTTAATTAACATGTGAAAGCTTAGAGTAGGGTCAGCCAAACTCCCTAGTGTAGCTATAAGAATTTATGCCTCCTACACCCTTCCCAGACTTACAGGGCCTTCTGCTTACAAAAACACAAAGCCTTCATCTCAGACTCCTTGTTGTGCAGGCAGATTTAGGCTTCTGGGATCCACCTCTGTTTTTAACCTCTTCCTAAGGGCCACCTCACTGCCCAGCACCTCTCCAGCCTGTGTCCAAGGGAGGCCCATCAGTCTGACTGCTGTGTGGCAGAGGAAGGTGTAGCCAGTGACAGCTGGGTCCCTGGGCTCTGCTTCACACAAGGTAGTTATGGAATTGTAGAAAGGAGAAAGAGGTAAGCTTTCTCTATTTTTTAAAGTAGGCTCTATGCTCATCATGGGGCTCAAACTTACAACCCCAAGATCAAGATTCACATGCTCTGCTGACTGAGCCAGCCAGCTAGGTGCACCCCAGCTCTCTTTATTTTGATTCTTTTTTTTTTTTTTATTTTGGGAAAGAGAGAGCAGCGGAGGGGCAGAGAGAGAGGGAGAGAGAATCCCAAGCAAGCTCCACACTGTCAGAGCAGAGCCCAATGCAGTGCTCAAACCCATGAACTATGAGATCATGATCTGAGCTGAGATCAAGAGTTGGATGCTTAACGGACTGAGCCACCCAGGCGCCCCTCTATTTTGTTTCTTAAGTCTGTAAGGGCTTCTTCTGAACCCTCCCACTGGGTTATTTTTTGGAGAAATGACTATCCAGAGGTGTCAGTTCCCTCTGCAAAGTGAAGGTACAAGTTGTATTCATTTTCTCTTGCTGTTTAACAAATTAGTCCAGTACCTAGCCGCATGAGGCAAATACATGTATTATCTTATGTATTATCTTATAGTTTCTGTGGTCCAGGTATCCAAGTGCAGCCTAGCTGGCTCAGAGTCTCTCCCAGGGTCACAGGCAGGCTGTCAGTCAGGACTGCATTCCCACCTGAAGGCTCTACCAGAGGAGGAGCTGTTTCCAAGATCACTTGCGCAGTTGTTGGCTGGCCTTGTTATGTGGGCCTCTTCCTAGGGCTGCCTCCTTACATGCAGCTCACTTACCCGGGGACCAGCAGTCTAAGGGGGGGGGAGAGAGAGAGAGAGAGAGAGAGAATGAGAGAGAGAGCGCACCCAAGATGAAAGCCACGGTCTTTTTCTATCCTCATCTCAGAAGTGATCTCCTGCAGAGTTCTGTTCATTAGAAGTGAGTCACCAGGTCCAACCCCAACTCAAGGGGAGGAGATTACACGGGGCATGTGTGCCAGGGGCTGGGGGTCATGGGGGGGCTGCCTTTGAAGCTGCCTGCCACACAAATGCATCCTTTTGCCCTGAAATGATCTCTTGTTTTTGAGCTTTGACATTCGTTTTACCTGAAACATCATATTTGATCATGGGGAAAAAAGGCAAATGTGAAATGGCAAAGAAAAGATAGAGCTTCTAGGAGGTGGCATAAAGCTGGAGTGAGCAGAGGTCATGCTCAGAGTCTCAAATAGACCATGTGAACTCTAAAGAATAATTTGATAGCACACTTATAATTTTGAAGATGTTAAAGTGGCAGTTTTGGCCTGGAAACTTAAAGATTGGTGCAAGATATTTTATTATCACATGCAAACAATTTGAAAACACAAACAAAGGAAGAAAAGAGTAATTCTATAATTTCATTAAAAATATAAAATCAGCAAAATAAGAAACTGTCTGAATAAAGCATAACTGGATAAAACATCATCCTGCTCTCTTGGCACTCACAGCCCGGAGGTAAAGATGGGCTTGGAAGCAGTACTTGACAAGTACTGTGGAAAGTACTAAGCCCGGGCACCGTACAAACCAGAGGAGGGTTCCAGGGACAGTTTTCCGGAGGAGGTGGCCCCTAACCTAAAAGGATGAGATGGAGTGAGCAGGAAAGGCATGCCCAGGAGGGTGGTGGGGAAGAGCATGTGACTTCCTGCTAGGGTACAGGGATGAGACAGACTGGAGGGCGGGGAGGGGATGGATGGGGAGGGGCCTCATGAGGGTATCCAGTTGCTTTGACTTTACCCTATTGGCAGTGGGAAGTCAGTGAAGAGTTTGAAGCCAAGATGTTTCCCTTCATCTGGAATTTCTTCCAGGCCCTACGCTTGTGGGCTGCCTCTGTCCTTTTTCAGGTACCCAGCTCTTCCTCCCCGACCCCTGTTGCAGCTCTGGAGGTGTCGGGGGAGGTGGTTAGTGCTCCTGGGAGGGGCCTGACTGGCAGGGCCTCCCTGTCCTAACCCCTGACCTTGCTTCTTGCTGTTCTGCTGCAGGGAAATACAGGAGTGCTCACGGGCATGTTTCTGGTGTCCTTCGTCATCCTGGTGGCCCTCATCACCGTGCTGTCTGGCATCGGTGTTGGGGAGCACTGTGGTGTTGGCAGCGGTGGTGTCTACTCAATGATCTCCTCGGTCCTTGGTGGGCAGACCGGTGGCACGATTGGGCTACTGTACGTGTTTGGACAGGTGAGCCTGGGGGCTGGGGGAGGGGAGTTTTGCCCTGAGGCCATCAGCATATGGGATCTGTTCCCTCACTTGGCTGTTTGCCACCATCTTCTCATCCACGTTCCCATTTGATCTGAGGAGAGGCAAGTTGGGGTAACTGGGCCCATTTTATAGATGGGCAGACTGGGGCTCTGAGAGGGAGCTCAGAGGCATAGCTTAGCCCACTGTCCAGGACCCTGACCCAGAGTCCAGGGCTCCTTCCTTTCTACCTCTGGTGCCTTGTGGCATCCTGATCTGCCCAGGAATGCAGGGCTTGGCTGGAACTATTCTTGATGCCCATTGTAGGGAGGGGAGTGCATGACAGTGGCCCAAGCCCAGGTGGCAGCTGGGTGGCCCTGTCCCTGGGGCACTTTAGTGCTGAAGAAGGGACATTTTACCTGTGCCAAAAGACTTTCCTGGACGCGGGCACTTCTCAAATGAGCTGGAGCTCCAGGCTCATTGACAGCTTGAAGGCCTTGCCGAGGAGGCCAGAGCCGTGTGTGGATGCCCTGTCTGAGAAGGAGGGGGCGGTGCAGCAGGGTGGACACAGGCTCTCAGAAAACTAGTGAGCAGGGAGAAGCACTGGGACTTACTTAGCTAAAACACAGGGATGGTGACCTAATGAGGGCGAAACAAAGACAGACATTAAGAAGCAGCTCTTTGTAAGCACTTCTTGGCTTGAGAAAGGCTTTTATGATGGTGCAAAGGGTGGTGGGTGGTTGAAAACACAGTTTCAAGAAAAGAATTTGTCTTAGGGTACAAGAGTCTCCTCAAAGAAAGGATACGTTTGTTCTTTTCTTTTTCAGCAGGGTTATTTTAGTATAACTACATCTGATTCTCCAACGGCGCAAAGGGTGTGTGTGTGTGTGTGTGTGTGTGTGTGTGTGTGTGTGTGTGTGACATGCATGAAAGGCAGAGAGATTGTCACTGCACTCTTAAAGCCACTTGCCTTTACTGGAGAAAAATCTTTAAGCTCCGTAGCTTGGGAGTGAGAAATAAATGGTTAGTTTACTTTATTACCCTGGGGATTTGTCTGTCGATGTTTTACTTCTGCGCTGTCTCCTAGCCAGGTTGCAGCCCTGCTCTCTGGGTAAGCAAGCTTACCTGCAGCAGCAAATACCACGACAGGGACCAGCGCCAAACCGGGGGCCAGCGAAGGGCCCCTGTAGAGGGGAAGCTGGGATGTCGTGTCTCCTGTGTGTGGGTTGCTTCAGAGGAAGGGTGTTCACAGAAAAAGTGTTTTCTGCACACTGGCAGCTGCTGCCGAACAGCCACCCCATCTACACCCTCGCTCGCTTAGCTTGCTCTCTGTTCGGGTCTCGGTGAGAAACACCGGAACCCCTCTGGCCGGCGTCTTCAGTACGCCTCTCCGTTGCCTGCTGCTGACCTGGGCTGGCTTCTCTGATCAGGGTGTGGGTGCTGCATAACCCTTTTTATATGCTATTGGATTCACTCCGCTAGGATTTTGTTGAGGATTTGGGGTATGTATTCATGAGGGATATTGGTCTGTAGTGTTCTTGTGATCTCTTTGTCTAGTTTTGGTCTCATGATAAAGCTGGCCCGATAGAATGAGTTGGGAGGTGTTCCCTCCTCTTCTATTTTTTAGAAGAGTTTCTAAAGGATTAGTCTTAATCCTTCTTTAAATGTTTGGTAAAACTTAGTGGTGAAACCATCTGGTCCCTGGCTTTTCTTTGTAGGAAGTGTTTTGATAACTAATTCAATCACTTATATAGGCATAATCTGATTTTCTATTTCTTCTTGAGTCAGTTTTGGTAGTTTGTGTCTTTCTAGGAATCTGTCCATTTTATCTCTGTTATTTAATTTATTGGTGTAAAATCATTCATAGATCCCTTATAATCTTTTTAGTACTTGTAAGATTGGTAGTAATGGCTTCCCTTCCATTCCTGATTTTAATCATTTGAGACCTTGCTCCCTTTTTTTTTTCTTCAGTCAGTCTAGTTAAAGAAAGTTTTGGTTTTGTTGGTTTTTCTTTTTTTTTCTCCAATTTATTCCTACTCCAGTCTTTAGTATTTCCTTCCTCTTGCTTCCTTTGGGTTTAGTTTGCTCTTCTTTTTCTAGTTTCTTAAGGTGGAAGGTTAGGTCACTGACTCGAGACCCTTCTTTCAGGGTGTAATTCGGGTTTCTGAGGGTCCCTATTCCTGGGTCTTACTGACCTGTAACCCCGTCATTCCAGGGCATGAATACACTCATTTATTTTTAATGACTGCTGAGCAGATTGCCTGCTTGCCCTAGAGCAGGGGTCAGCAGACTTCCACTATAAAGGTCCAGATAGTAAATATCTTGGTTTTTATGAGTCATATATCTCTGTCACAACTATTCAATTCTGCTGTTGTAGTTCAAAAGCTGCCATAGTCGATATGAAAAACTGGGCTTAGCGGTGTTCCTATAAAACTTTTTTACCAAAACAGGCAGCAAGCAGGATTTGGCCAGCATGTTAAAGTTTGCTAACACTTGTTTCAGGCATAAAAATTTAGACGATATAAGGGTACCTGGCTGGCTGAGTCAGGGAGCATGCAAGCTCTTGATCTCAGGGTTGTGGGTTTGAGCCTCATATTGGGTGTACAGATTACTTAAAAATAAAATCTTTAAAAAATAGAGAGACTATAAACACTTAAAATAATCATTTTAAAGCTTGCAAATATTTTCATAGCCCTGCATCCTCCCAAATCCTTCCCCATCATCTCTCTGAGTTGTTGGTGACCCCTTGGCCAGTGGAGGAAACAGTGAACTGGAGCCCCTCCTCACTCTATGCCCCACTCACTTTTAAAAAATTTTCAATGTTTTATTTATTTTTGAGGGGCGGGGGGAGAGAGAGAGAGAGAGAGAGAGAATGGGAGAGGGGCAAGAGAGAGACAGAGACAGAATCTGAAGCAGGCTCCAGGCTCTGAGCTGTCAACACACAGCTCGACACGGGGCTCAAACCCACGAACTGTGAGACATGACCTGAGCTGAAGTCAGATGCTTAATTGACTGAGTCATCCAGGCTCCCTCTGCCCCATTCACTTTTGGGTCTGAGGGCTTCTTTGAGGTTGCTTACCCTAGATACCAAAATATACGGCTTTCACCTGCATGGTTGTGTCTGTAATTACTGCTTTACATGGTCTTTGCTGGACTGTGCAAAAACCATGGAGAACTGGAAAACTTTCATAGACCTGATATGGGCTAGAGTTTTGTTGTGGGAGTTAACGCAGTCAAGCAGCTTGAACTTTAAACAAGGATTTCATGTCGGAAAGGAGGGGTGTGGAGGGCAGCTCTGGTCTGTTAGGTAGGTACCCAGAGATGAAAAACAAAATGCCCATGATTGTGAGGTGCAGTTGTTGTAACATAAACACGTTGGGAGTGGAAGTGTTCTGTCCTGAAAGTAGGTCACTTTCTCTCTATGAAATGGTGGGTGACGCCCCCAGCTCCCTGCAGCAGAAGATTAGAAAGAAAAGGGAAAAGGAATGTCTGTGATTATAAACTTTTTAGCAGGTGATAAAAATACTGAAAAACTATAATAGGGGTGCCTGAGAGGCTCAGTTGGTTAAGTGTCTGACTCTTGATTTCTGCTCAGGTCATGATCTCACGGTTTTGTGAGTTCAAGCCCCACACTGGGATTCTCTCTCTCCCTCTCTCTGTCCTTTCCCCGCTTGTGCGCTCTCTCTCTCTCTCAAAATAAATAAATAAACTTTAAAAATGTATACATAATAAACTCTGGGGGTGTTTATGCATTAAACAAGTCGACAGGGATGTTTTCCAGTGAAGAGGTGTATTCATGGTTGGAGGGGAGGGTAGCTGGACTTCTCTGGGGAGGGGTCTGTGGTGTTGTCCATACCTCTGGGGTGGGGGTGTCAAGCTCAGTGGGCAGAGAGGTGTGGGGGGAACTTTGCTTCCTAGACACACCGTGCTCTCCGTACCTAAGTGTAGCATTTGCATAAAGTCTGCAAATCTTAATATATTTGTTTTTATTTTTCCTTTATAAAATTCTTTTAAAGTTACAAAATGATGTTCATTGTAACTAGTTAACATATCAGCGATAATGTAAAGAAAAAGTTTATTTCCCTCCCCATCCTAAGGTGTCCATTGTGAATACCCACCATCCTTTTCTGCCACCTTCCCTGTGTTTATGTATGTGAATTCATGATTGTTGAAGTGTTTGCTTGTTTTTACAAAAATGGGGACAGAGTTTATACTCTATTCCATGGTTTGTGTTTCTCACTTAACAATAAGTTATAGATATTCCTCGAGGTCAGTGTTTCAGAAAAGCCTGTGCTTTTTTGAAAAAAGCTGTTTATTTATTTTGAGAGAGAGTGCATCTGTGGAAGCTCATGCAAGCTCACACAAGTGGGAAAGGGGCAGAGAGAGAGTGAGAGAGAGAGAATCCCAAGCAGGCTCCATACTGTCAGTGCAGAGCCCCATGAGGGGCTTGAACTCACAAACCATGAGATCATGACTTGATTCAAAATCAAAAGTCAGATGCTCAACTGACTGAGCCACCCAGGTGCCCCTAAACCTGTGCTTTTTAACTAGTAGCTTAGCATTGCCTAATATGAATGTATGATAATTCATGGCACATTTGTCTTCTGTATTCATCATTTTACTCTCTTCTATAAGAGTAGTTGTATGGAAACCAATTTGACAATAAATTTCATATATAAAAAAAAAAAAAGAGTAGTTGTATTTCTTTTCTCATTCCTAAAATCTGTAATTTTTTCTTTTCTTAATCAGACTGCTAGGTGTGTATGTATTCTATTTATCTCTTAAAGGATCAGCTGTTATTTTTATTTTAAATATCTTATTTTTAAGTAATCTCTACACCCAACATGGGGCTCAAACTCACAACCCCGGGATCAAGAGTCACATATTCCACAGACAGGGACAGCCAGGCTTCTCTTAAAGGATTAGCTTTTATTCTCTGATTTCTTTCTTTTGTTATTTTTCTTTTATTAATTTCATATTTCCTTTTATTAAATACCTCTTCCTACTATCTTTTTATTTATATTGGTCTTTTTTTATCATGTCTTAAGTTTTTTTTTTTTTATTTACATATGAAATTTATTGTCAAATTGGTTTCCATACAACACCCAGTGCTCATCCCAAAAGGTGCCCTCCTCAATACCCATCACCCACCCTCTCCTCCCTCCCACCCCCCATCAACCCTCAGTTTGCTCTCAGTTCTCAACAGTCTCTTATGCTTTGGCTCTCTCCCACTCTAACCTCTTTTTTTTTTTTTTTTTCCTTCCCCTCCCCCATGGGTTCCTGTTGAGTTTCTCAGGATCCACATAGGAGTGACACCATATGGTATCTGTCTTTCTCTGTATGGCTCATTTCACTTAGCATCACACTCTCCAGTTCCATCCACGTTGCTACAAAAGGCCGTATTTCATTTTTTCTCACTGCCACGTAGTATTCCATAGTGTATATAAACCACAATTTCTTTATCCATTCATCAGTTGATGGGCATTTAGGCTCTTTCCATAATTTGGCTATTGTTGAGAGTGCTGCTATGAACATTGGGGTACAAGTGCCCCTATGCATCAGTACTCCTGTGTCCCTTGGATAAATTCCTAGCAGTGCTATTGCTGGGTCATAGGGTAGGTCTATTTTTAATTTTCTGAGGAACCTCCACACTGCTTTCCAGAGCGGCTACACCAATTTGCATTCCCACCAACAGTGCAAGAGGGTTCCCGTTTCTCCACATCCTCTCCAGCATCTATAGTCTCCTGATTTGTTCATTTTGGCCACTCTGACTGGCGTGAGGTGATATCTGAGTGTGGTTTTGATTTGTATTTCCCTGATAAGGAGCGACGCTGAACATCTTTTCATGTGCCTGTTGGCCATCCGGATGTCTTCTTTAGAGAAGTGTCTATTCATGTTTTCTGCCCATTTCTTCACTGGGTTATTTGCTTTTCGGGCGTGGAGTTTGGTGAGCTCTTTATAGATTTTGGATACTAGCCCTTTGTCCGATATGTCATTTGCAAATATCTTTTCCCATTCCGTTGGTTGCCTTTTAGTTTTGTTGGTTGTTTCCTTTGCTGTGCAGAAGCTTTTTATCTTCATAAGGTCCCAGTAATTCACTTTTGCTTTTAATTCCCTTGCCTTTGGGGATGTGTCGAGTAAGAGATTGCTACGGCTGAGGTCAGAGAGGTCTTTTCCTGCTTTCTCCTCTAGGGTTTTGGTGGTTTCCTGTCTCACATTCAGGTCCTTTATCCATTTTGAGTTTATTTTTGTGAATGGTGTGAGAAAGTGGTCTAGTTTCAACCTTCTGCATGTTGCTGTCCAGTTCTCCCAGCACCATTTGTTAAAGAGACTGTCTTTTTTCCATTGGATGTTCTTTCCTGCTTTGTCAAGGATGAGTTGGCCATACGTTTGTGGGTCTAGTTCTGGGGTTTCTATTCTATTCCATTGGTCTATGTGTCTGTTTTTGTGCCATATCATGTCTTAAGTTAAATATTTTATTTTTTCTGCCCTTTTTAACTAATAAAAATATTTAGGGTTATACTTTTTTTTTCCCTTCTGAATGCAGGATTAGTGTGCCTCTCAAGTTTTAGGATATAATATTCTCCTTTTCATTACTTTCTAGATCATTTGAAATTTAAAAAAACTCATTATTTTGCCAACATGGCTCAAATTTATTTCTATTGTATGTTTTCCCCTTGCTGATTTGGAAGTTCTACTGTGCTTTTTGTTCTGAGAAGAGTTATAGTCCACCCTTAGAAAAGCCATAATTATACTTTTCCTATAGTTCTCAACCGAGCAGCATTGCTTACTATGTTCATCCGCCTACCAAATATGAAATCTCTATGACACTTTGACTCCCCCACATTCCATAAATACCCTCACCTCTTACCCCAAAGCTCTTAGATTTTGAGAAGACGGTTTAATTTGTGGTTGTTATTGGTTTCCTTCATAGTAAGTCTTTTCAGTTTTAAGAATCCTTATTTATAAGTTACACTGCAAATTTCCAGTGACAATACCATCATCTATTTAACATTAACAAAGTATTTTATGAAATTCATGGCTAACTACTGTTTCTTCTTTTTCAGTAGCTAATAATAGTACAGTAAAAATGATAAGGCCAATAGCTAGTATCTCTATAACTCAAACTATGAGCCAGATACTGTTCTAAGAACTTACATAAATTATCTTATTTCACCATTACAGTAACTTCTTTTTTCCTTGACTTCATTTATTTTGAAAGAGAGAGAGTGCGAGTGGGGGAGGGGCAGAGAGAGAGGGAGAGAAACCCAAGCAGGCTACACACTGTCAATGTGGAGCCCAATGCGGGGCTCAAACTCGAGAACCATGAGGTCACAACCTGAGCCAAAACCAAGAGCTGGACACTCAACCAACTAAGCCAGCCAGGTGTCCCCTCACAATAACTTTTGAAGCAAGTACTATTATTATTATTATTTGTATTTCACAGATGAGGAAATGAAGCACAGAGAGCTTAAAACACTTTCCCAAGTCACACAGCTAAACCTGGGAGCCACAGCATTTGGCCCCGGTCTGATTTCACAGTCCATGCTCCTAACCACCATGTCCTTTCACACAGCCTCCACAGGCTTCTCTCCTTTATGTTTTGTTCCTAGCATCTTCGGGCTAAAAAGTAATTTTAGCTATGAATTGGAGAGAGGGACTCAACTGGAGCCACTGGAGACAAAGGCAGTCTTTACTGCTTGGCCCACTTCATGTGAGCAAATTCTGTTCACCAGCTAGAAAAGGAAAATGGTGGGTTTGGAAGCTCCAGATGCAAATGGTTGCATTCCAGTTCTGGTGTCACCCTCTGCACATGTGAGGTGTCAGACACCTGGGAAGGTGATGATGATCACTGCATTGTTACCAGTTGTTTTTTTAAATTCTGATATATCTGGCCATGCAGAGTCCTGTTGACCTGGCCAGATAGTGACAGAATAGCAGCATCCTTATGCCTGTCACACTCTTGTTATTTAGCCAAGTGTAAGTTTGAGTCATGAGGTGATGTTTCTCTGTCATCTCTCTCTCTCTCTCAAAGATGACTTTCCTTCTGCTTACATTTATTGGGCTCCCCCCTCCCCACTCCAATATAGACAGAAATGCCTAGTGTAAGTTTGGGGAACATTGACAATGATGGTATATGTCTAGTAGCAAAATGAGCTGATCTCAGTGAAGAATGGGACCTCCTTCCTGAGCTCCTCTCCAGTACAGAAATTATATCGCCCTTCTGGTCTTTACCTAAAAAAGCAGGAAATTAATGGTACCCACTTCCCGAACTCTTTTCATACAGCCAACATATCACAAAATATCTGTTGAATGTTTGCAACATAGTTAGCAAATGTAGGGGCTTTGAAGAGGTATGATCAGCATAAACATTTTTGTTTTCTAGGATGTTTGCATTCTTGGTGGCTTGGGGTAGGGGACAAGCTTATATGCATGAACTAAGAATAGACTAGTGACCCAGATAATTAATTGCATTACTTACTGGCAGTAAGCATAATATTTATTCAGAAACGGGGGATGAGGAAAGGCTTCATGGAGGAGGAACTTGACTGAGGCCCAAGAAGAATTTGTTTCTTGAGAGAACAATGGGAACAGAGCACAGTGATGACCATGACCCAGTGGCCTGGGGGTGGGGAAGGATCAAGCCTGATGGAGAGAAGGGTGCTGAGGAATTATGAAAAGTGAGGTTGGTGTTATTTTCAAATATTTATTTGAAGTTGAGATATATATATATATATATATATATATATATATATATATATATATAT